>NW_004524596.1:10733737-10739350 GCF_000260255.1 Octodon degus | reverse complement strand
CTACAAAATGTTGGCTTTCCTTGCAGCCCTTCTTTTTGTCTGATTTTTGCTCTGCAAACTTAGGTTGTTAACCCTCCAGAAGAGAAGCTTATTATTACCCTACAACATGTGCAGTTAGGTTTAACCTCACTATCTGTCTGAATATCAAACATCTTAGACATAACATAGAACATGTATTTTCCATTTAGTATTGATATGTTAAACTTTAAGTCTGTACAGAATATGGAGAAAGAAATTAAAAAATAAAAGTATTTAAAATATTAATAAAAAATTACATATTTTTACCCAGAAATTTAGAAATCTAACCATATACAGCATTGTAGCTGGACAGTCCTGTGACATTTTTTTCTTGTCTCTTTTTTTCATTTATTACCTTTTTTAAAAAATCAAACATTTACTTGAGAGACAGTATGGCAATAATTGGTATGTCATGACAAGCAGTATGTATTTACAAGACCAGAATGACAGGCATTCCAAGTGTGACCCTTCTATTACATATTGCTTTCTTCAGTGCAGTTGCTTGGTTCACAGGTATCAGCATATATAGTTAGTCAGGGTGAGAAGCCTACCAATTAATTGCTAGTTTGAAAAACCTGCTGATCAACTCAAGAGTGACTTAAAATATTCCCTCTATCTTGTATAACTTGGCAAAATCATTTGTATAATGAAAAGTAGTATAATACTTTCAAGGGAAATAATAGGGAGGAAAACTGGTAGTGAATTTATTCTTTGAGAAATTTTGGGATAAGAGAGTTACTTCAACCTTGGTTTTCATAAAAGAAAAATATGAATAAAACAATGACCTGAAAAAGGTAAGTTATAGAGAAAATATATACTCTGTATACTTTTTCCACCATTCATTCATTCCAAAATTTTGTGTTTTTTTTTTTTTTCTATGTATTTGGTACAGGTTCTCGCTACACATCTCAGACTCATAGTGATCCTTCTGTTTTCAGCCTCCCCTGTGATGTGATAACAGGTGTGTACCACCATGCCTGGTCTCAATGGCTGGCTCAGTGAGCCAGAAGGCAGGGTTGGTAAGATATGTGCCAGAGCTTGAACCTCGGTCCCTGTGCTTGCCTAAGTGGGTGCTTAATCCACTGGACTATCTCATCAGCCCCAAGTTTGTGCTTTTCAGATAATTTGTATCTCACTTTCTTCCAGTATGTAAGGTTTTAAATAAACTTATAAGGAAGCATAAAGTCTAGAAAGACTAAGAAAATTAGATTTATTTAAGAAAAAAATGAGGCAAAAGAAAAGCCAACCAAATAAAGTGAAGACAAGAATAATATTAATACATTAAATACAAGCTATGAATTCTATATGTTTGCCAGAAGTGCCCTCAGATTTGACCTTTCCAGTAATCAGACAGAGAAAAGCGATGGTGACAAGATTCATGGTGTGTGTAACATAAAATCAAGCCATTCATTTATACCTGTAAAGATCAGGGAGAAAATTTCCCTATGGATCCTTAGAGGAAAGATAAGGCACAATGCAATGAGCTGTGTTCACCCACATTCTTAAATGTTGATGTTAATCGATGGGCTCCTCATAAAGTTCATCAATATATCAAAATAGAAGTGAAGTGAAATACAGTTCAATAGTTTCTGTTCTCTAAGGAACTGATATAATCATTATTTGGTGATATGGCTTATTATAGCAAAGACTAAGGGGTTAATTATTTAATTTATTAAATTTTTAAAAAATATATTTGGTACAGGGTCTCACTACACAACTGGGACTCATAATGATACTCCTATTTTCAGCCTCTCCAGCGTGGTGTTACAGGCATGTGCCACCATGCCCAGAGTCAGTTGCCAGCTCAGAGTGCCCTGGGGCCTGGGCCGGCACGGCATGTGGGACTGGGGATCAAACCCCAGTCCCTGTGCTTGCCTAAGCAGGTGCTTAGTTCACTGAGCTATCTTTCCAGCCCTTAAGGGGTTAATTTAAGTGTAGACTCAAGACCATCTCTAATTCCCACTGCTCCTCAGGCCCTAGATATTCTCTCAGTAATTTGGAAGTAGATTTCTAATTTACTTAATCACATTGAGAGTCTTGATAATTCAAGGTTTATAAACCACATTTAATTAACATTGCTTTTCAGTATTTAAAAGAAACAAATGGACTATGTATACTTTGGTCAGTTATCTGAAAATGTGGTTTCTCTCAGAAACATTAAAATGTGTGTGATAATTTGAGATTATATTTTCTGGCCAATAGTTAGAATATAGTTGGGCTATATTCCAGGCAATTATGGAATGAGACTTAATAATTTAGCCAATCTAGGACTAAAAGAAGTACTTTAATATTTATAAACATTTATAATATAAAACCAAGTTATATTGTAAAATCAGTACTAAGAGTATTTAAATGAGTTAGTTTGAAACTTATTTTAAAACATGCATAAACTAATGATTTAGAACTGAACATTCAGTAGTATAATGAATAACTGAAATTACCTTAAAAATTAAAAGAGAAGTATCCAGAATTACAAGTTATTAATAGAAATATATCTTTGTTTTTGATTTATGTATTTTTAGATTTCTTGTGTAATATAAAAATACACTATTTAACATGATGGTTTACAGTTTCATCTATGTTCCTGAAAACAACATGAATTCACACTTATTTATGGGGGAGTAATATTCTATTGCATATGTATACTATGTTTTTTTTTTCAAAGTTTTATTGATAAACAGATAGCAATGAGACAGTTTCAAATCAAATCAGAAGTACAGTTTCAACAACTAATACACTGCATATATTCTTCTTAGTGGTTAATTGCTGTACAAGATGCGGACTTGTGATCCTATTTACAAACACCATTAGAACAAATCATTCTATTCATTAAGAGAATGCAACTATATATCTATCCCAAGCTCTTTGAATACACAGATACAAAATGGACATTCATCGGTATACCCCATTTTTTCTAAGTTCCGTTATTGAATATTATAGGTGTGTAAACTCAGCAAAATATTCTAAAAGAGTCCAGTAGCCCATAATAGCATTGGGTCTTCTGTTCAACTGGCAATGTCAGAAATTATTGACCTGAGTCCCCCACAGCTCAACTTAACAGCATGCCTTTATTTCTTATATTTCGTCTTCATACTTTTCTACTGGGTGGTTAAGACCAAGGTAAAGCAGGACCTATGCAACAAGAGTTGTAGCTTTTTGGTCTGAGAAGGTCAGTGAAATGCCCTCAGGATTTGTCCTGAGATCCTGTACCTCAGATTGTAGAACCTTTGTCAGTGCAGCCATATGGATGAGTCACGGCCAATGCTTGGCCAATGTGCTCTCTGTGAAAGCCTGAGAGAGTGTCTTCTCCCCATGTGACTCTCCTTAGGCACACTCTACGTCATCGATCACTTTCCTCTTTGGCCCCATAATCTTCTTGATCAGAAAATTTGGGACACTACTGAGGTACATGATGTTACAGTACAAGTTCTCATATGTCCTGAGTCTTAATTGACCTTAGAAGGCTAGGGCCAAAATGTTGGCTTTCTTTGTATCCCTCCTTTTTCTCTAATTTTGGTCTGCAAACTTAGGTTGTTAACCATCCAGAAGAAAAGCTTATTGTTATTATCAAATGATTTGGGCTATCAATCTTAACCTCACTATCTCACTGCATTTCAAACATCTTAGGCATAATAAGGAACAGGTATTTTTCATCAAGTATTGATACGTTGAACTTTAAGTCCCGACATAATATGATAAAAAAACATTTAAAAATTAGATTATATTTTAAAAAATAGGATAAAGAATTCTATGCTTCTCATGTTTGCACATAAGTCCAAAAATCTCACCATATACAACCTTGAAGCAGGACAGTCCCACAATAGTCCTTTTCCTGTCTCTTGCTTTCATTCACCACCCCCTTCTTCTTGAACATCCAGCTACCCAAGAGACATCTTAGCAGTAACTGGCATGTCATGACAAGCCGCCCATATTCAGAATACCACAATTATAGGCACTCCCAACATGAAACAACTGTTACAAATTACCATTTGCAGTGCAGTAGCTTAGTTCCCAGGTATCAGTATATATAGTTAGTCAGGGTGAGAATCTTTCCAATTAACTCCTAGATTAAAGAATCTTCTGAATATTCTCAGGATCATTGCCTTGCTCATCTTTTACATATAACTGCATGGCTTAACATTGCCATGTTTCCTAGCTCATCTCCTTTCCCTCTCTTGATTAGTTAGTCCTTGAGATCCTGCTTTAATTTAACTTGTATTATATCTTTCTATTTGTATTTCTTCTTTTGAGTTCTTATACTAGGGAGACTATACGATATTTATACATGTGTGTCTGGTTTATTTCACTTGTGAGTATATGTTCAAGTGGCATCCACTTCAATATAAAGGCTTGCAGTTTATCATTCTTAATAGCTGAATAATATTCCATTGTGTAAAAATACCACATCTTTCTCTGTAAAAATACCACATCTTTCTCTATGTTTTCTTTATTTATCTGTTGACCAGAGTTAGGTTGTTTCCACAGTTTAGTTATCATGAGCTGCACTACAGTAATGTGGGCACATGTAAATCATCATAAATGTAGTTCTCTTTTGGGAGTATGCCTAGGTGTCACATTGCTGGATTAAAGGTTAAATCAATCTTTAGATTTTAGAACTGATTTTCATGGTGGTTATATTTATGTTCCCACTAACAATGTAGGACACACTTTTCCTCGCCAACTGTATCCTTGCCAGAATTTTTTGTATTATTAATTAATTAATTAAGTATTTAGTACAAGGTCTACAGGGTCTCACTACACAGATCTGAGTCATAGTGATTCTCTTATTTTCAGCCTCCTCAGTTCTTGGGTTACAGGCGCACACTACCATGCCCTGCCTAGGTGGCCAGCTCAGTGCACCCAGGGGTGGGACTAGGGTGGCATGTAGTACTGGGCAGTGAACCCCAATCCCTGTGTTTGCCTAAGCAGGTGCTTAGTCCACTGAGCCATATGGCTGGCCTTTTTAAAATTATTATTCTTGATGGTAGTCATTCTGACTGGGATAGATGGAATTATCAAAGTAGTTTTATTTGCATTTCTATATTGACTAGAGATGTCATTATCTGTTGTTTTTCAGATTTGCCCACTATCATTGGATACTTTGCTGGGGAAGCAGTTTTTTTAGTTCATTATATAAGTAATACTCACATTAAAAGCATAGCTAGAAAAGATTTTCTCCCATTAAGTGTGATGTCTCCTCACTCTGTTGTTTCCTTTGCTGTGCAGAAGCTTTTGACCTGATGTAGTTCCTATTTGTCCTACTTATTGATTCTTGATATTATTATTATTATTTTTAAATTAGAATATATTCTAAAAATAGGCATAAAGTTTTATATACTTATTATGTTTACACATAAGTCCAAAAATCTTACCATAGACAACCTTGAAGCAGGACAGTCCCACAATATTCCTTTTCCTGTCTCTTGCTTTCATTCACCACTCCCTTCTTCTTGAACAACCATCTACCCAAGAGACATCATAGCAGCAACTGGCAGGTCAAGACAAGCAGCCCATATTCAGAAGACCAGAATGACAGGCACTCCAAGCATGAAACTACTATTACAGATTACCATCTGCAGTGCAGTAGCTTAGTTC
>NW_004524596.1:10731292-10732932 GCF_000260255.1 Octodon degus | reverse complement strand
TCTTTATAAATTCTAGAGAGCAGACCTTTGTCTGAGTACTTATTTGTCATGATTTTTTTTGAAGTTTGTGGGTTGCCTTTTCACTTTGTTGGTAATTTCTTTTGACGTGAAAAAACTTCTCAGTAAGAGAAGGTCCCAGTTGTTAATTCTTTCATCTGTTTCCTGGGTGAATTGCTTTCTGTCCATGAATTCTTTACCTACCCCTATGTATTCAAAAGTTCTTCCCACTTTCTCTTCCAGGAGATTTAGTGTCTCTGCTTTAATGTTTAGATCTAATTCCATTTTGACTTTAGTTTAGTGCATGGTGATAGACCTGGGTCAAGTTTGAGTTTTCGGCATGTAGAAGGCCAGTTTTTCCAGCACCATTTGTTAAAGAGGCTATCATTCTTCCAGTGAGTATGTTTGGCCCCTTTGTCAAACATTAAGTGGCTGAGTGTGTTTATCGGGGCTTCAGCATCTTCTAATCTATTTCATTGTTCCGCAGGTCTATTTTGATGGCAGTACCATGCTGATTTTATCACAGTAGCCTTGTAGTATAATTTCAAATCAGGAATTGTAATGCCTCCTGCCATGTCTTTATTGCCCAGAATTGCCTTTGCTATTGTAGGTCTTTTCTGGTTCCAGAAATTTAGGAATGATTTCTCTAGGTCTGTGAGATATGTTGATGGTAGTCTGATAGGGATGGCATTAAATCTGTACAGCAATTTTGGGAGCATGGCCATCTTCACAATGTTGGTTCTTCCTATCCAGGAGCATGGAATATCTTTCCATTTTCTGAAATCCTCTACAATTTCTTTTTTCAGAGTACTGTAATTTTCCTTGAAAAGATCTTTGACTTCTTTAGTTAGATGAATTCCATGGTATTTCATTTTCCTCAGTGCTATTGGAAAAGGTATTGTTTCTATAATTTCCTTCTCAGCTTGTTTGTAGTCTCTGCAGAGGAACGCTATTGACCTTTGAGTATTGACTTCATAACCTGCTATGCTACTGAATTTCAGTATTAATTCTAGTAGCTTCTTGGTGGAGTTTTTTTTTTTGTCTTCCAAGTAAAGTATCATGTCATCTGCAAATAAAGATAATTTAACTTCTTCTTTGCCTATTCTTATTCTTTTTATTTCTTTCTCTTGTCTAATGTCTGTAGCTAATGATTCCAGAACTATATTGAATAGGAGTGGTTTTAGAGGACCTCCTTGTCTTGTACCAGATCTAAGAGTAAAAGATTTCAGTTTTTCCCCATGTAGGATTATGTTAGCTGTTGGGTTTTCATAAATGGCTTTTACCAGATTGAAGTAGAGTCCATCTATTTCAATTTTCTGTAGGACATTGAACATGAATGTGTGTTGGACTTTGTCAAAAGCCTTTTCTGCATCAATGGAGATGATCATGTGGTTTTTAGTTTTCACTCTATTGATATACTCTATTACATTTATAGATTTTCGGATATTGAACCATCCTTGCATCCCTGGGATGAATCCTGTCTGGTCATGGTGTATGATCTTCTTGATGATGTGCTGTATTCTACTTGATAGGATTTTATTGAGGATTTTGGCATCTATGTTCATGAGGGAGATCGGCCTGTAGTTCTCTTTCTTAGTTGCATCTTTCCCTGGTTTTGGTATCAGTATAATACTTGCCTCCAG
>NW_004524596.1:10716653-10731192 GCF_000260255.1 Octodon degus | reverse complement strand
ATGGAAGAGTTTGAGGAATATAGGGACTTGATCTTCTGTAAATTTCTTTTAGAATGCAGCTGTGAATCCATCCAGACCTGGACTTTTCTTTGCCGGTAGGTTTTTAATTACATCTCGTATTTCATTGGCTGTTATTGGGCTAATGAGAGTGGTTATATCTTGTTGATTTAGTTGTGGTAATTTGTACCTTTCTAGGAATCTGTTCATTTATTTGTGTCTTCTATTCTGTGAGAGTAAAGATTCTCAAAGTAGCTCTTGATAATCTTCTGAATTTCCACTGAGTCTGTGGTAATTACACCCTTTCATTCCTTATTGCTTGTATTTGAATTATTTCTTTCCTCTGTTTGATGAATTTAGCTAGGGGCTTATTGATTTTTTTTAATCTTTCAAGAATCAGCTCTTTGCTTTCTTAATTCTTTGAATTGATTTGTTCATCTCAATTGAATTAAGTTCTGCTCTAATCTGTGATTTCCTCCCGTCTTTGGGCTTTGGATTTGGTTTGCTCTTCCTTTTCTAGTTGTTGAAGTTGCAGCATTAGGGTATCTACTTGTTCCTGTTCTGTTTTCCTAATGTGTGAGTTCACAGCTATGAATTTGCCTCTGAGAATTGCTTTCATCATATCCCATAAATTTCGATAAGATGTGCTTTAATTTTCATTGAATTGTAGTTATTGTTGAATTACTTGTTTACTTTCATGTGTGACCCATTGGTTGTTGAGTAGGGTGTCATTTAATTTCCATGTATTCAAGGTTTTTTTCTGGTTTCTTTTGTCATTTATTTCTAGTTTCATTGCACTGTGGTCAGATAATGTACATGGGATAATTTCTGTTTTCTTACATATATTTAAGCATGACCTATGGACCAATATGTGGTCTATTTTAGAAAATGACCGATGTGCAGCTCAGAAAAATGTTTATTCAGCTGTGTTTCGGTGGAACACCCTTTATATGTCCACCAAGTCCATTTGTTTCAAGCTCTGGTTCAGTTCTGTTATTTCTTTGCTAAGTTTTTGTCTGGGTGACCTATCTTTTGGAGCTAAGGGGATTTTAAGGTTTCCAGTTAAAATTGTAGTATTCGATATTAGATTTTCATGTTCATTAAGGTTTGCTTTACATAGTTGGGTGCTCCTGTGTTTGGTGCATACATATTTATGAGTGTTACCTCTTCCTCTTGAATATTTCCTCTAACCAGTATGTAGTGTCCTTCTTTATTTCACTTGATCATTGTTGGTTTGACGTTGAGACTGTCTGAGAGTAGGATTGCTACACCTTTTTTTTATCTGAGGTGCTGGGGCATGTAGTATTGTATTCCATCCTTTGAATATCACCCTATGAATGTCTTTATGAGTTAAATGTGTTTCTTGTATACAGCATATTGTTGGATTTTGTTTCCTAATCCACTGTGCCAGTCTATTTCTCTTAATTTGTGAATGAGTCCATTTACATTGATGGTTAGAATTGAGATGTATTGACTTACAATTGACATGGTTTTTTTCCTGTTTTCGTTTACTCCTTTTTCTCCTGTGTTTAATTGCTTGACCTATTTAGTTGGTTGCTTCTGATCTCATTCATGGAGTTCTGATCATTTTGGTCCCTCTCTAGAACATCTTTTAGTAGCTTGTGTAGTGTTTCCTTTGTCATCACAAATTTCTTTAGCTGTTCTTTGTCATGAAAGTATTTCACTTCTCCATCAAACTTGAAAGAGAGTTTTGCAGCGTATAGTAATCTGGGCTGGAATTTATTTTCATTGAGGACCTGAAGTACTCTGCTTCATGCTCTTCTTGCCTGCATGGCTTAAGAGAAGTCGGCTGTAATTCTGATGGGTTTTCCTTTGAATGTGATCTGGTCCTTTTCTCTAGCAGCTTTCAGGATATTATTCTTGTGCTGAATTTCTGGGATCTTGACTATTATATGTCTCGGTGTGGTTTTCATTGGGTTGAGTTTACTTGGCATTGTGTATGCTTTGGTTACTTGAATGTCAGATTGTTTCCTCATATTTGGGAAGTTTTCTGCTATTACTTCTGCCCATATTTTTCTCATGTTATTTGAATTGACTCCTTTTGGATTTGTGCCTATTAGTCTTATGGTATTCATCTTTGCATCATCTTGCAGGTGATGGATTATTCTTTCCTGGATCCTCGTTGTTTTTAAGAGATCCTTTCTTACCTTTTCACTAGCTGCACCAGCATCTTCAAGATCTGAAACTCTGTCTTCACTTTCACTTAAATGGTTTTGCAAGCTTGTGATTTAGATTTTAATTTCCTCTATATCTCTTTGACTGCTTCATGCGATCTAATTCTTTCCTGTATTGCTCATTCAAGGAATCTTTCATTTTTCTAATGTCCTCTTTTTTTTTTTATCAATGTCTTCTTTAGAAGCAGTTATAAATTCTTTTCCTGTAGTGTTTTTTTCAAAATGGCTTTCCTCCCTATGTTTCTGTCATTGCTTCTTTACTTCAGATGCTATGAGTTCTGAGAATTCTTTTTTTATTTCAGAAAAGAATTGCGCTCTGATTTCCTCTATAGCTTTCTGCTGTTGCTTATTTACTATGGACACTATTAATTCATGCATTTGACCTGAGCTAGTGTCCTCTGCACTTTTTCTGGGTGGGCATTGGGTTTCCTCCATATGTTTGTGCATTTAATTCTTTACTGCAGATGTTATTAATTCAGGGAATTCTTTTTTCATTTCCAATCTGAGTTCCTCTATACCTTTCTGCAACAGTTTCTTTGTTTCAGAAGGTGTTGATTCATTGCTTTCAGCTGTGTGATTCCCAATTTGTTCTGTATTAGTGTTCTCTGCACTTCTTAGGGGTGGGCTTGGGTTCTGAGGTTGCATTTTGATCCTTCTCTTCATTTTGTGTAGCACTGTCTTTTGACCTTTGTTGTAGATATTCGTTGTAGTTATAACCTTAGCACGTACTTAAGTTCAGGTGCAGATCTACAAAGTACGGATTTATCCAGCTGTGCCTGGCTTGGTTCTGGCTGATGTGTTCAGCTCCTTCCCACTGCTGCCCTTGAGGGTGAACCTGTTGTGCCCCTCTGGCAAGTTTTCTGCTCCTGGACTAGCTGCGTGGTTCTATCCTCTACACTCTCTTCAGGTATTGTAGCTTCAGGGTTACACCCCTGGCCTGTATGGCAGGCCTGAGCTGAGCCTGGAGGGGACAAGGTGGAGTAGGTGGGAGAGGAAGCTCTCCCACAGAGTCACTGGGTTTGGGCTAGGATTGGGTCTGGGTGGTTCCCGGAATGCGGCAGAAATTCCTACTTGGTGGGCCAGGTAGGGGAGGTACTATGGAGTGGTGGGGGGCGTCCCAAGGGGGTGGAAGAGGGTCTTACCCACACTCTGCCTGCGCTGGGACCAGTAATAGGTCTCGCCAGCACAGGGTAGGTGAAAGCTCTCCCACACACTCACAGGACCTGGGCTAGGACTGGGTCTGGGGGTTCCCGGAATGCGGCAGAAATTCCTATTGGTGGGTGGTGTGCAGGAGGTGCTCGATCGTTGATATTATTTACTGTGCCTTGAAGTCCTATTAAGGAAGTCTTCTGACTGTGTCTATGGCTTCAAATGTTTTACCTATGTCTTCTTCCAGAAGTTCCAATGTTTCTGGTTATATGTCTAGATTTTTGAACAATTTTTATTTGACTTTAGTACATGTTGCGAGCCAGAAACCTAGTTTAAATCTTCTGAATATGGATGTTCAATTTTCCCAGTACCACTTGTTAAAGGACTGTCTTTTCTGTAATGTACTTTTTGTGGGAGTGCACTTTTGTCCAAACTCAGATAGCCTTAGTAGGTCCATGGATTTGTTGTCTTTTATGCTATTCTGTTGGTCTGTTTCTGGTTTTGTATTATTGCCATGCTGTTTTTATTGCCATGGCTTTCAAGTGCAGATTGAAGTCTGGTATTGTGATGCCCCCAGCTTTGTTCTTTTTAATTCAGAGTTGCATGCATTATTCTGTTGTTTTTCTGATTTGACACGAAGTTCAGAATGACATTTTCTAGTTCTCTGTGAAATGTTATTTTGATAGGAATTACATAGCATGCGTAGATTGCTTTCAGTACTGCGGCCACTTTCATAATATTAATTCTTACACTCCGTGAACTGGGAGATCTCCCCATTTTCAAAAGTCATCCCATTTCTTTGTTCAGTGTTTGTAATTTACCTTCTAGGGGGTCTTTCATCCCCTTAAAACCTTTCTATTTTTAAACCGTATCCAGTCTTACTTTCTCTGTCCTACTGAATCCTTCAGGAAAATCTTGTGACTCCTCCACAGTCTTCCTATTGAGAGTTCTTCCTCCTCAGCGTGGGAGGTTTTTCCTTTTATTGCAGGTTTCACCTCTAAGATGGTTCTCAAGAAACCCTGCCTCCTTGCAGAGATGTTGTTCAATTTACCACAATGTTATGTCCTGATAAAACCATTCTAGATCGAAAATATGACAAGCCAAAAAGTACACTTAGTACACCTGCCCTAGAGAATATCACAGTTTGGCAATACAGTATTCTGTGGATTATTCTTACCCTTGTGTTTTTGTGGCTGACCTGGAGCTTCAACTTGCTGCTGCTGTCCAGCATGAAGATAGAATATTGCACAGCCTATTGGCAGCCTGGGTAAAGATCAGAATTCAACATGTGAAGTGTGGTTTCTACTGAATGCATACTGCCTGGGAGCCACTGTAAAAACAGTAGAGCCCAAAGATCATGCTGGAGACCCTCTCTACTCATGCCTTTGCTTTGATTCCTGCATGCTAACTTAGGACTATCTTTGTCAACTCAGTTCTAATGTGTTTAGTAAAGCAGAAACAGTAAGACTCACTCTGAATATACACAAAATGGTGCTGCCTGTGCTGATCAATGCAACACAATTTTGACTATATGCTAAGAGGAAGTACAGCATGCCCTCTGTGTATCCTTTCTGTTAACACTTTGACATCAAGAAGCTGGATCTTTGGAGCCTTCAAACGCGATATGTCTTTAATTAGAAGCACCATTTTACGGAAAATTTCATTAACACTGAAGGTTGGCTTTCAAGAAAGAAAAGTGTGGACCTTCAGAAATAGCAGAGAGGGAAGAAAAATAAGGATGTAAGGAGGTGTGTCGTGTACGCCCCCCCAGAGAGTTTTCTAGGAGAGACATATTTTTCCACAGGTCTGAAATCGGAGGATGAATTGAGATCAATGCTAAGATGCACCGCTTTGTTCATCTGATGGCTCTCAGAGGTCAAGGCAGCCTCTCAGGTCCTCTGAGGGATAGGCAGGCTCACAGGTGCCCTTCGCTGAAATAGTGGATTCCAGTAGAATTCCAATAATGTATTTCTCTCTCCATATTCAAAGGGAATGTTTTAAGGGGAGAAAAGTGGTAGATCCCAGAGCTGAGTGTGCTCCAGTGACATCAACAGCGACTTCTCTACCCAGTAAGTATTTTGGCCTGACTGACTGCTCTACCTTAAGTTTTCTGAGATAAGTGTGGATATCTTCCACATATTTGCTACAGAGGATTGGATCTGCTCCGTCTTCCACGTCCACATCATTCATGGCCAGAATGACATCAGAGAAAGCCTAACAGACCCTTTTCAGCAAGGGGGCAGATCCAAAAGTCTGCAAGGGTCTCAGAGAAGAAGTATCAACCAAAATAGGTTCAGGAGAAAGTTTTTCTTCCTGAACAGGCTCAGGTTCAGGGTCTGGCTCTGGCACAGGCACTTTTTCCAGAGGTTTCTGTAATTTTTTACCAGTAAATTTTCCAGTCACCAAAGTTTTTGCTTCCTGTTTCAGAGGCACTCTGGCTTGAAGCCGCTCACTGGCTTTATTATGGACATCTTCCAGAGCTGCTCTTGGCCTCAGGCCTGGCTTGAGGCTGCAGTAGTGGCCAAGGCACATGCTTTGCACCTGCCAAACTGACGGTGGCCTTAATTTCAGTTATTTTTCATGTTCTAGGTGACTCGGAGTGCCCCAGCTTCCTGTGCACCAGACAGCAGCAGAGCACTAGAACCCCAGGACAGCCTCAGTGAGCACCCACCAGAGATCAACAGCCAATTCCTCCACCCTCTTGCTTTTTGTAAATCCTTCATCTTTTCACAAATGTTTCTACACCAGCCTCTTTGTACCCTCCTTGTCTTAACTCTCCTTATTTGCCACCTGCTGTCTCTCGCTGGTGGAAGCAGTGGTACCAGATGTGACATTTCTGATTAGCATCAGCTATGAGCTTCTACCCAGACAGTATTGCCTTAATAGTACTTCAAAGGAAAATAGCATATAGTTGTTGGTTATCTACTTTGAATAATTTTTGCATTTGTATTGTATTACATCATCCATAATTTAAAGATTGAATGATCAGTACTTTTATACAGCTAAATAAGCATGCAAATGATTTTTGGGAACATTCTGATGATTGATGGTCTTGTTATAAAGTTATAATTTTTTTTTTTAAAATGAATAGCAGAAGAAAAAGTAAGTTGTTCACGTTTAAGCTTGGGTACTGTGTTTTAATTTTTATGTCATTGATTTTTTGGGCCAAGTCAAGGGGAACATAGTACATTTAAAAATGCTTAAACACTCAATAAAATTATAGGAATTTAGACAGATAGGGTAAACCGAACTACGTATATTGCAGGTTAATAATAAGCTTCTCTTCTGGAGGGTTAACAGCTAAGTTAGCAGATCAAAATTGGAGAACAGGAAGGGCTGCAAGGTCAGCCAACATTTTGGCCCTAGCCTTTCAAGTTCAGTGAAGACTCAGGACATAGGAGAATGTGTACTGTAACATCATGTAACTCAGTTGTGCTCCAAATTTTCTGATCAAGAAGATTATGGAGCCACAGAGAAATGTGTTCGATGATGTATAGTGTGCCTCAGGAGAATCACATGGAGAGAAAAAACATTTTCTCAAGCTTTCACAGAGAGCAAATTGGTCAAGCAATGGCCGTAACTCATCCTCATGGCTGACACTGACAAAGGATCTACAAAGTGTGGTACAGGGCTACAGGATAAATCCTGAGTGTACTTCCCTGAACTTATCAGAGAAAAAAGTTACATTTTTTGTTATATAGGTCTTGTTTATCTTGGTCTTAACCATCCAGCAGAAAAGTATAAAAACAAGGTATATAAAGTAAAGCCATATTAATAGGATAAGCTGTAAAAGGCTCAAGTCAGTAACTTCTGAGGATAACTCACTAATATTATAGACTGCTAAACAGTATTGGATTGTTTAGCTGAATTCAAACTCCTATAGTATTTAGATGCCAATAGAATATCCACCTCTGACAGGACTAAAAAAAAAAAAAGGAGGATACAGAGGAAAGTTCATTTTGTATTTATATATGCAAAATAGTTAGGATAGATATACAGCTACTTTCACTTAATTCAGTGAGAAGCAAGAGGTGTACTAATATTGTTTGGACAGGATATCCTGCCTGCTTCTTGTACTATGGATAACCACTAAGAAGATAACAATATACAATGTATTGATTATCGAAACTGTCCTATTAATCAGCTTTGAAACTGTTTCATTCATATTTATTTCTCAATAAAATAAAAAATTTAAAAAAATGCTTAAACATATTTCCCTAGAAAATTTTTATTTAAATAAAGGTAGTTTAGTGTATTGCATCTCCATGTCAAGAACTATGTTACAGTTTCAGGAAACAACTCACAAGGCACAAAGGAAGTAACAAGGAGCAGTGGAGAAATTTTAAGAGACATTTCAACAGCACAAGGGCAGCACAGAAAGAAGTGGATTTTGCTAATAATAACAAAGAGGGAAAATACTTTGCACACTGAATCCAAGAACAGGGAACGTGAGTGTATAGTTTTTAAAAAGCTCATAGAAAAAAATTAAAAAGAAAGCATGCTATGTACCTTGCATGTCACAGGATTAAAGTTAACTTACAAAGATTCCTATGTCTATAAGTGACTTAAATGAATAAGGAATAGTAAGTATGGATTGTATTTCAAACTTTGATCCAGGTTGATAAGAATAATTAGAGTAAGTTATTTTAAATTTTTATTCTTTAAAGAAGATTACAAAAATGAAACCATTTCCCAAGATGGTAAATTTTTAGACCTTTTGTTTGCTTTCTAACTGTGATGTATCACTCAGCTTTCGCTGTGGCATCAAACATTGCCAATGGTTTACAACAGCCACTATTGCTGACTCATATTGCATGATTACTACAGGTTATCTGCACTGCTTTGGCTGGGCTTGCTCACTAGCTTCATCTTCCTATTCCAGGGCCCAGTTTGAACAACTCTTATCTGGGCCATGCTAGCCTGGTGGCAGTAGCCAGCACAGTACACCTGGGTGAGAGAAAACAGAGCTGAACCCCATAATCATCACGTGTGCCTCAGCTGAATGGTGGCCTGAGTCACTTCTGCTGCCAGGTTTTGGTCAGGTCACAAGGCCAAGCCCAAAGTAGGGGGGAGGGTGAAAGTATGTTCTTCCTATGAAGAATTGCAAAACTGGAGAAAGAAAGAAAAAACTGAGAACAAAATAACATAGTCTGACATTGTCAGTAGAAAGTAGGCCTTGAAATTTTGGAAGGTCTATCTAATAAAACATTTTGTTGAAGATCACTAATAATACCTGAGTAAGTTATTCTATAATTTACAGTAAGCTTTTGTTATTTTCTTGTCTAAGCATTTCATATGTATTGACAACTTGCTGCTTGAAACATTCTCCAGTTTTTACTTTTATAATATTTTTCCTGATTGTCTTCTTTTCTTCCTGAGGGCCACTGCTTGCCTCTTTTCTCTTTCTTCCTTAGATCCTAGAAGGGAGGATTTCCTAATGGCTCTTTTATTTTCTCTGTTCTTGTTAATCATTTCCAATGCCAACTATTTCCATGATTTCTTCAATGAAGAAAAAATACAAATGAGCTTCTCCAGCTTTGACCTCCATAGCTGTTCTTCCACCTGCCTTCTAGGATCTCCATTTGAAAGATTACTTTTTTCACCTTGAATTAAAGCTTGTCACTGGAAAAATATTATCTTTCTGTCTAGTCTTTCTCTGTTTCCTTATTAGTAATGGAAGCATCATTTTCTAGACGGTTTTGACTCGGAATTATGAGTTGTGTTTGACTCCTCTTTTTTCCCCCAATAGTCAATTCAATCAATGAATGTTAAGTTATAGGATTTTCCATTGCCACAATGTTTCCTATAACTATTCACTTTTTTCCACCTCACCACATCATTCTGTCTTTTACATTCAATCTGTCCCAACCACTTAACGTAGTATATAGTCTCTTGCATTCTTTCACCCCTCTACCTTCTTATTTGTCCTCAAAGTTTTCACAGCAGAGCTGATCGAACTTTCTAGTTACTCTAGATCACACAGCTATTTTGATGTATAGGACTTTTCAAAGTGTCTCTAACTCAGTGCTTTTATATTATCTTCCAAAAGCTACTGTTAACTGAAACTTCTGCCAAAATAGATAACTTGGTATTACTTGAACACAATCAAAATTTCCTATTCAGTTGTTTTTATTTGGCATTTCTTTTTCCTGTGTGGAATATGCTCCCAGCCCCAACTTTGGTCCAGATAGGTTTAATAGCTTTAATCTGAAAAGACATTGTTCCCCAAAACTTTGTCTAATAGCACTTGGTTTTTGTTTTCTTTGTGCCTAGTTTTGCTTTATGTTTGAGCAAATTGTAGAATGATTCAGTGACAAACTGCAAATTTTGGAGATCAAGAGTGAGTAGTACTTAGAGTTGTAATTCCCTGCAGCATGTAATAGAGAACTCTGAAATAATAAACCTCCTTATTCATTTCCTGAGCTGCTTGCTCATTGTATCTGGACCTTGCACATGTGAGATAAATACTCCTTCACTGAGTTGCATCTTCTGTCATAAATTTATATTAGATTTAAAACTCAACTCAGGAGCATAACTCTGGCACAAAACAAGCACACCTTAAATGTTAATCATGACTATTTTTGTTATCATTAAATTGTCATTAAATGCTAATGGAAGGTGATAAATTACTTGGAAATAGCTTGTCTTTCTTTCTTTTTTATTTTTTTCCCATAATTTTATTGAGAAACAAATAGCAATGAGACAGTTTCAAACCAAATTGGTAGGACAGTTTCAATAATTAACACATGGCATACATTCTTTCTAGTGGTTAATTGCTATACAAGATGTGGACTTGGTATCCTATTTACAAACACTGTTAGAACAAATCCCTCTATTCATTAAGAGAATGTAACTATATATCTATCCTAACCATTTTGAATACACAGATACAAAATGGACATTCATCTGTATCCCCCCTTTTTTTGTTAAATTCAGTTATTTGAATATCATAGGTGTGTAAACTCAGCGAAATATTCTAAAAGAGTCCAGTAGCCCAAAATAGTATTGGGTCTTCCGCTTGACTGGCAATGTCAGAAATTGTTGACCTGAGTCCCCTACAGCTCAACATAACACCATGGCTTTACTTCTTATATTTCATTTTTATACTTTTCTGCTGGATGATTAAGACCAAGGTAAAGCAGGGCCTATACAACAAGAGTTGTAGCTTTTGGGTCTGATAAGATCAGTGAAATCTCCTCAGGATTTATCCTGAGATCCTGTACCTCAGATTGTAGAAGCTTTGTCAGTGTCAGCCATGTGGATGAGTCAGGGCCATTGCTTGGCCAATGTGCTCTGGTTCAGATAGGTTTAATAGCTTTAATCTCAAAAGACATTGATTTGCAGATTTTTCTTTCTGCTCACATTGGACAGTCATTGTAAGACATTTTGGGGAAGGTACAAGACCCATTCTGTATTCAAATTTAATTTCTTTGTAGGATACTAAGGCTTAGCCTACCTAGTAAATAAATTTCCTGAGACAAATGAATTCTCCCTGAAACTTGCAAAAAGAGATGTTAAGAAAGAGGTTTTTCATCAGTGGATTAAAGTGCCTGCAACCTGGAGCAGGGGCTAGGAGTTCGATCCCAGGGCCTGCTGTGCCAGCTCTGACCCTGGGGCTCATTGAGACTGCAAATGAGACTGGGTGTGGTGGCGCCCACCTGTAATCCCCGCTCTTGGGAGGCTGTAAACAGGTGGATCACTATGAGTCTGGTCTAGTAGTGAGACCCTGAACACCCTATAGATCCTTCCCTAAAATTACAAAGAGAGAGAGAGAGAGAGAGAGAGAGTTTTCAAAATGGGAAGGAATTGAGAGTTGGAGGGAGCAGTAAGGGATGGGCAGGAAATGGGGGAAGAAAGGCTTAAGATGTGCCGTGTGCACTGACACTCTCCCATGATAAGTGCTGTCACTGTGTGGTACAAATGTAAAAATAAAGACGCACTAAGCAAACAAAAAGGGGTAGTTAAAATAATGCATAAGTCTCCTTAGAACATAAACATAAAGGAAAATACTTGGTATGCTGTGCTCAGCAGCTCTTGCTACCTCAGTTATTATTCTTTCCGAACTAACAGTTACCTATCACATAATTTTTTGCTTCATGGTGAACTCAGAGAATTATTTAAAAATAGGTCACAAATCAGGAGGTAGGTGGGAAAGTGTGGGTTGCTCCACTAACTTCATTTTTTAAAATGTAGACTTTAAATTCCTATGTTTGTAATTAAATAGTATTTAAATGTCATGATGTTTGGAAAGGTTAGTATCTCAGAATCATCACACATGGTTCCCACAGTGGGGAAGTAATGCTAGGATTAGAAAACAGAAGTGAACACATGGTCCTTAAGATCCTAAATCATTAGACTTCCAGGGGTTTCCATGAAGGGTGAACCTTTGTAGAAGAAATACAAACGTTTTTTAAATTTCTTATAGGAATTTCTTGCCTTTGTTCTTTGAAAACACTTTTTTAGTCAGTAGCAGAAATAACAGTTGTATCTTTGTCTTTCTCCTATGACCATCCTGGGTTTGGAGATTTCTACAGAGAAATGAAAATTGGCATTGGATTTGTATTCATTGGAGCTTTCAGTAACACTCACCTAAGGTTTCAATGAAAAGATCTTCTTCTTTTTTTATTTTTTAAGGGAAGGGTCTATAGGTGTGGAGGGTCTCACTATATAGATTGGACTTGTGATGATTCTCCTGTTTACAGACTCCCAAGAGCTGGGATTACAGGTGCGCGCCACCACACCCAGTCTCAATTGCTGTCTCAGTGCACCCCTGGGGTGGGCTGGCACCCAGGCCCAGAGATCAAATCTCCCGGTCCCTGTGCCTGCTTGCAGGCACTTTAATCCACTGAGCTCTTTGCCCGGCCCGAAAATATCTTCTTGATATAATGAGACTTTAAACTTTCTTAAAAACAAAAGTCTTATCTTATTCTGTAAAATATCCTCAGATATGTACATTACTTAACTAAAACAGGAATATTGGAATTTTATTTTTTTTATTAGACTAGCTAATCTTTTTTTAAAATAGTTAACCTTTACTTAAACTTGAACAATATATTTTCTGGTATTAAGATCCAGATACTTTTATGTACTCAATTTGTAAAAGAGGCAAAAATTTAATTTACGATCACTTTAAAGTGTTAATGTTAGAGAGGATAATTCAGTATTATTAGTGACCAGGACTTACCTATGTTGGAATTATTTAGCTAATGAAATCTTAAATTTCTTATCTATAATAGGGGATGAGAACTAGATAGGATTTGTAGTTTCAAATCCCAAATTTCTTTGAAGCTCCAAACCAAAATTATTCTGCGAATAGAACCCATAGGTGGCAGTACCATATAATAAAAATAGTGAAAGGATAAAATAACTTTTTGGATTTGTCCAGATTAGGGAAAATCTAAAACTAAAACTCACAGTGTTTCAAATGGAAGCAAGAAAACAAAAGCAAAATGACTGTTGTCATAATCAGTTTATTTTATTTTACAGCAGTTAAGTCACATTAAGTTCTAGTTGTGCAAGATAAATATGAGAAAGAAATTAATGTCTACTTACTTGTACTTAAGCATTGAAGAGCAAAAAATGATGAAATTTCCAAAGGAAAAATGAGAGATTCCTTCTTTGATACCAGAAAGCTGAATTTTAAAAAAGCTATAGAAATAACATACCTACTAGAAATAAAATAAAGCAACTACAGAAAACCCATCTGAAATGACACCTAACTATGTCGTGAAAGCTCATTACTTTAGGAAAATTTACAAGTAAAACCATAAACTTGACCTAATGAAACCGGCATTGTTGGTTATTTGGAAATTAACATTCTTTTGTTGTTAAACTAATTTAAACAGATGTTTTCCTGGCAGGAGGACCAGGACCTGGCTTTAACAAACCAACAGGGATTGCCTGTACTGACTTTCTATATCAATTGTAGAATAAATGGTTTAAGGAAGCTTGAAGACATCAGTATCATCTGACCATGAAGAAAAAGATTTTCAATGTCAGCGGTCAACCAGGCTGAGGATGTAGCTCAGCAGCACAAGCACCCGCCTGGAAACCTCAAGGTCCTGAGTTTGATTCCTGGTACAAACAAAACAAAACAAAAAACCAAGCCAACTAACCCCTTGTGCCAATTAGTGTAAATTGTAGCTTAAGAAAGTTAAAATTTCACTGAGAAAAGATTTCATGAGAGCTACATTAGAAGGTTATTGTGTCATGTTATGATGCATGTTAAATTAGACATGTACAAAATGTAAAATCAGAAACTGTTCTCTATTTTAAAATTTTTTATAAACTTCCTTACTTTTCATCAGGATGAAACTTGACAAGAAGTCTGGAAGCCGTTAAAAACAAAATAGCCAAGAAGCTGTGCCCAACACGGATCAGGCAAGCCAAATATTTGATATGGCTGGCCAAAGAGGGTGTTAAATTTTCTCATAAAAATATTAAAGTGCTGCAGAAACAAAGTGAAACTCAACTTGACTTTATAAAACAAGTAATGTTGTGATGTAAGAAAAATATATCCCCAAAGCAAAGGAATACAGAAAATAGCCATACTTCATGCAATGGACAGATGTGACAATTCTCACCTGAGTTCTGGGGGTTTAAAATCCCTCCAAGTCATACACTCAGTAAGTGTCCCTCCAGCAGGCTATTCCTCTGTGTCAGGACAGATGTGAAAATCTTATGAAGGTGAGTGGCATCATCCTTTGGTTGCCAACGGTGTCATAATGGGCACACATAGGCACAGCTGTGTGGCCAATAATGCTCTAAGTGCCAGGCATGCAGGGGAGCAACAGAACTGTACACTGGGAAATTTGGAGGCAATGAGTACTAGAATCTCATGGAAAGAAAGAGAATTAGTCTAGGGAGTGCTGAGGCTGAGTCAGTGTTTCCCACTTAAAAACAAGGTGGACTGGATGGCTTTCTCTCTGATCTGAGCATTAAGGAGCTTGGAAGGGAGCACTTTGTTCTTTCTGAGCCTATTGTTCCAATCTCTCTCACCTCCCTCCTTTGTTTCTTTTGTCAGCTACACTGGTGTAGTTGCTTAGACCTCAGTGTCACCTCTGGCTTGTGAGAACGCTTTGCGCTCCCACTGACTGATATCTTCTACCCAAAATTGAGGGAACCAGGTGTGCGTGTGTGTGTGTGTGTGTGTGTGTGTGTGTGTGTGTGACAGAGAGAGAGAGAGAGAGAGAGAGAGA
>NW_004524596.1:10699671-10716553 GCF_000260255.1 Octodon degus | reverse complement strand
AGAGAGAGAGAGAGAGAGAGAGAGAGAGAGAGAGAGAGAGAGAGAGAGAGAGAGAGATTTGGTTAATGAAGGGAATAGGACTAAAATTGAGTTGGAAGGAGGAGGGAATTGAGCCCTGACCAGAAGTGGGACAGCTCTGGAGTGAGCTAGGCCCTCAGCACCTTCCCTTCTTTTTCTTAATTACTGTTTCTAGCTCAGGGGTTTAACTCTATATGGCAGAAACCTTACTGAGGCTCTTTCCCTTTCCCTTCCTGTCCCCCTACTTTTCCTATTTGAAGCAAAACAAGTGTAACTTGAGGTTATCCTGTTAGGCAAAAGAAGCCAGACTCAGAAAGGTAACTATTGCATGTTTTCTCCCACATAGAGAATCTAGGGGCAAAGGCAAACATGAAAACAGAAGGGAATCTATTAGGAGGAAGAAGAGGATGGGATGGGAGGCTAAGCTTGGGTAACGGGGGTGCAGCTGATCAAAGTGCATTAACCGCATTCATGAATGTTTTTAATAAAAATCATTCTTCAGAATTAATATGTGCTAATAAACATTCATAAAGAACCTCATTGGGTTAAACTTTTTGTTATTGGCATCTTGATATGTAAAAGTCAAAACTGAGCCCTGTTTTGATTGTAGCATGGTGTAGTGGAGTTTCAACATGTCACTTAATCAAAGATGCTAATCTCATTTGAGGAAAATTTGCTTACTGCCCTGGCATAGCTATCACAAAGGTATGAGTTCAGAGATGGCTGTGGTGACGCAGGTCTGTAATCCTAGCACTCTGGGAGGTGGAGTCAGGAGGACGGCGAGTTCTAGGCCAGCCTGGGCTACAAAAGTTAGATGCTGTTTCAAAGAGGAGAAAGAGCAAGAGAAAGAGGGGCACCAGTGGGGAGAAAGAGGAGAGTCAATACAAATGATGTCTAAATTCTACAAAAGCATTATCACCCTCATTAGCCCTCACTGCAGGTGTGGAACACCATACTCTACTTGCATCCAGTGCTTTTGTTGAGAATAAAAGGTGCAAGGCATCTGTCAGTGGTGACCTAGGAAACTTATCAGCCACTCAGAGGAATGGATCCAACTCTTTGTTCTGAAAGCTTTGCTGCAGTGGAGGATAGGCCATTTCAGGACCTCTGGAGATGGATGGAGGGAAAGAGTCCACAAAACAGGAGGAGCTTGGACACACAGCAGAGAAAGAGATTTTCCCATGTGACATTTTTCATGTTACCCCATATGACTAACATACATTTACATAGTTTTTGTTCTCCTTGGCTACTGTTCCTTTCTTAACTTCTCTTTTAAAGAGAAAAGTCCCTAGGAAAATTTCTTTCTCCAGTATCTTTGACTTATTTTTTCCTACTCTTAAATCTACTACAAATAGGCTTTTTATCCTCAGTTCTCTAATGAAACACATCAGTGAACTTTACATTGGCAAAAACCAACTCCTGTTGGTCAAGCCTTATTTATCTTCCTTGACCTATGTGCAGCACTGGACTCCTTTATTTTTTGAACATTTTTGTGGATTTGATTTCTTTTATTTATTTTCTCACTAGTTTACTGCCTGTTGCCAATTTAATCCTCCACTGATCCATAGATCCTTCATTTTCTTTCCATATCTTTTAAATTTGGAGCACCTTACTCTTCAGATATCTTAATGTCTTTGATTCTATTCATTCCTGTAATTATCTGTCTAATCTACAGCTTTAAATACTATCAGCATCTTAACTGCACACAGATGTATATCTCTAATCTGGACTTCTTTCCTGTCTCTAACCAACTACGCATTTAAGAACTGTACTTGGGCGTCTGGCTAGGCATCTTAAACTAACACACTCAAAATGAACACTTGATCTTTCTTCCCCATCCTGTTCTTTGTCAAGATTTTCCATCTTGATAAACGGCAAATTCAGTCTTCTATTTTCTCTGACAAAATTCTTGGAATCCTTTATAATTCTTTTTCTTTTCTTACTTTGCTACATCCAAGTAGTGTGCAAACTCTGTCAGAAGACCTTTCTCAAGTAAATGCAAAGAACCAGTTCTCTTTTGGGGAAGGCGCCTGGGTTCAGCCCAAGGATTAGTGCACCTCAAGTGTGTGCCTAACCACTGGGCTACACTCTAACCATACACTTTTTACTATCTCTCCCTTGAAGATGCGGTGGTCCAGGTTGCCATCCTTTCTCGCCTGGATCATTCACATTTCTTAACCCATTGTCTTCTTGTTTGTCCCCATTAAACACTCTAAACAATAGTACTGGATCTGCTTCTAAAATGTGAGTCAGGTCATGTGAGTGTTTTTGTTCAAACTTCTGTTGGTTTTCACCTGCTGCAAAATAATGCTCTAGGCTCTAATGGAATTCTAGCTTCTATTTTTTTTAGTATGTGTAATGTCATTGGTGATAATGCTGCTCCTAACTCATTCAACTCCAGCCACTCTGGTTTCCTGGGTGTCTCTAAAAAGGTCAGACGTATTCTCTCCCTTATGACTTTCTTTCCTCAGGTATCTGTTGGTTTAGTCCCATACTTCATTGAGCTTTTCACTATCAATCTCCTTGGCCTCAGGTTTTCAAAGCCAAGGTTGGCTTCATTTGTGTTAACAATATATTGAAGAAAATGAACTACTTTAAAAACCAGAATGAGTCTTCTACCATGCTTTGTGTTGCCCCAAAGCAGCCCAAAACAGATGTTCTTTGTGAGCATGGTGTGAAATGGTCTAGCAAATTGTTTCTGGTAGGTTCCTCAGCCCCTGGCTTTTTAATACTGTCTCCTTTGGCACCCAGGGCTGTCTTCCCTCAAGGTCAAGCCTCTTCTGATTCTTGCCAGCACCCTTTTCCTGCAGTGTTTTTAGCACAAACACATGCTCTGTCTGTCAGGTATGGTGTAAAAATGACTTTGCTGGAAGGCATGGAGGTTTCTGGGCACCAGCCACACATGGAGCAGGCATTACAAGCAGATGGCCTCATTACAAGCTCCAGCATGAGCCAGGGAAAAACAGTGTCTGGGCTTTGACAGGATGAGACAGTTACAGTCTCTGCTCTTCAGCTCTCCGTTTGGGTCCTTAAGCTCTCCTTGGGGGCCTCAATCTCATATTTTTTTCTCTCTCACTTAAATTCCACTCAGCATGGTAAAAATAAAGCCTCTTTTCTAGTTGTTTTTTCTATGCTTGAGTAGTTTTACTTTCTGGCATGTCTCCCTCTCACTTGCCTGAAGTCCCTCAAATTATTCCTAGTTGTTCAGCCCCACAGTCAGCCTCCTGATTTTCAGATTTCTGAAGCAGCTTTCTGGCATCAGCATCCCTGGGTTGCACTCAGACCATGTGAGCTTTCCTCAGCCTAACTTTCCAGTGCATGTCAAACTCTTCCTAAAATTAGTGCACAGCACTTCTTTTCTTTCTTTTTTTTTGTAGAAAAACAAGGTAATAAAATAATTTATAATAAAGCCAGCACAGCATAGGGGTTAAGAATATTTTCATGTATTAATATTTAAGAAAGTAAAGCCTTGAGTAGAAAGATGAAATACAGAAAGAGATCAGTGGAAACATACATGCTGGCCCCATACTCCTCAAACTCTCTTTTCAAGCTGAATCAGGCTAGCAGGCTCTTCTGCTCGTCCCAGTAGACAATCCTTTTGTTGGGGGTAAGAGGAGGCAGTTTCCCAATTTTCTTATTTTAGTTGATCATTACTCTTATCACTATTATGATGTAGCCTGTGATATAATTTCAGCTTATTGATGGTAGGCTCTGCACTGTGCACCTATGGCACACAACACAGGGCTATGGCCACCTCTTTCTTTTGTTCTACTCCATGCTGACTTCATTTTTAGGCTATTCATATGGGGAGCTTGGCTGCTAGTTGCTTCCCCTTACACTTTTCCAAGGTAAAAATTACATAGAAATGAAAACTCTGCCTGAGTAGTTTAAACATCTTGAAATGACAGTCACTGGCTTGAGTCATGTCTATACCTGCAGAGTTGCTGTGGTCAGGGATGAGATGGTCTGGTTGGTGGACAAAAGGGTGTGAGAGTAAGACAAAGGATCACTTTTGCTTGAAACACACAGACTCCAGAGGGAGACGCATGATCCTGAAAGGAAAATGGGTTTCTGTTTCTAGAGGATAGTAAATGGATAATGCTCATATGATACACTAGAAATGTTCTCTACCATGTTCTTCTGAGAAATGAATATAAGGGTTGACTTTGTTATTGAGCGCCTATAAACCTCGAGAAACAAATATTGTATGACTGGTTGATGGTTAAAAGCTTCCTACGTGTGGCTCAGAACAGATATGGTGAAAGTCTGGAAGCTAGTAGAATAATGTGAAGGTCTTAAGACAATGCTAAAAAAAGATAGTTTTCCTAAGATGCCCTAAGATCCTAATTTTCATGGGAAATCTACTGATTATATCTGAAAGTGCAAAGCCTTAGCATGATCCATAAAATTGTTTACAACCTGAACTAGGTTTATTTCAATTTCATTTCCTGCCAATATCTGTTGTATCTCTACAATCCAACCCTGTATAATTGGTATTTCCAAGAAACTTTGTTTTTATTTTTTAATAATAAAAAGTAATAAAAAGAAAATTCATTAGAAATGATACAAAATTAAACAAAGCAATAGGAATTCAACAATGCTTATTGTATTGCATAAGGTCATCTTCAAATTAGTTGGTTAGGTAGGCAGATATAAACTTGCAAAAATTGATTAAAATGAAACAAAACAACAATAAGCATATTAGAAGAAATTAAAAAGAAAAAAGAAAAAGGAAAAAATCCTCGCATAACTACTTCTTTCAAAAGACCAGCAGAAATCAGTAATACGCGTATATCCAAACTATCCTACATATATACATAAATTGTTCTTTTCATTATCCAAATCCTGAGATCCCATCTTACACCAGAAAAAATGACTATCATCACGAAGTCAATCAATAGCAAATGACCAAGAGGCTGTGGGGAAAAAGGGACCCTTCTCCACTGTTGGTGGGAATGCAGGCTCCCACAATCACGATAGAAATCAGTGTGGCAACTCCTCAAAAAGCTAGGATTGGAGATCCCAGTCAAGCCAGCTATTCCCCTCATAGGTATTTTTCTGAAAGAACTGAAATCATCATACCACAGTGATTTATGTGCATTCACTTTAATAGCAGTGGAATTTGTCATCTCCAAATCTTAAAAACAAACCAAATGCCCCAAAACTTTATTTTTATTAGCACATATTTGCAGTATGTAATGATTATAGTCATCTTAGGTAGTTGAGATCTCTCTCTCTCTCTCTCTCTGTCTCTCTCTCTGTCTCTCTCTCTGTCTCTCTCTCTGTCTCTCTCTCTCTCTCTCTCTCTCTCTCTCTCTCTCTCTCTCTCTCTCTCATCTCATCTCAATTATTTTTCGTTCCTTGTCTTCCCTCTTCCTGATAATAGCCATCTTTTGGTCCTGTCCCCTTTTGCAAAAGATTTGTCACCTATTATATTTTATTTTGATTTTTAATTTATGTATATTTTGTTTTTTATGCAAGAAAAATCATGTCATATTGAAGCTGTGTGTCTGATTTATTTCACTTAATATTATGATGGTTTCAAGGTGCATCCATTTTCTCACAAATGACTCAAATTTATCTGTTTTATGGCAATGTAGTACTCCATTATAAATAAATAACATATTTTCTTTATCCATTCATCTACTGATGAATATATAGGCTAGATTCCTAGATTTAGGAATCTAGGATGAATATATAGGCTAAATTCCTAGATTTAGCTATTATGAATTGTGTTGTTACATGTGTGAATAAATATGCACATATCACTGTAATGTGATGTCATTAATATTTTTTGGAAGATATCTAGAAGGAGACTAGATAAGGGTTGGATGAAATTTCTAGTTTCAATTGTTTGAGGGATCTCTTCATTGATTTTCATAGTCATACTTTTACATTCCCACAAAAAATGTAGAAGAATTGTTAAACATCCAGAAAAGAAGCTTACAGATAGATGGGCTAAAAAGATAGCTAATATCTTGGCCCTGCTCCTTCAAGGTCAGTGAGGACTCAGGACATAAGAGAACCTGTGCTGTGACATCCTGTAACTAAGTGGTGTCCAAAATTTTCTGATCAAGGAGATTGTGGGGCCACAGAGGAAAGTGATCAAAGATGCGTAGAGTGCCTAAGGAGAGTGACCTAGAGAGAAAAGAATTCTCTCAGGCTTTCACAGAGAGTAGATCGGTCAAGCAATGGCTGTGACTCATTCAGATGGCTGACACTGACAAAAGATCCACAAGGTACTGCATATGGTTTCAGGGTAAATCCTGAAGGGATCTGACTAACACTTAAAAAATAATAATCATTTATTAAAGATATTTCTGTGCCATGCACTGGATTTTTTTTTGTTTGTGTGTTTTAATTGTTTTGTAAGCCCAGATGGTTTTATTGGTTGGCTATTTAAAAATAAAACAATACCAATCATACACAAATTCTCAGAAAATAGAGGTGGTGACACTTTTATAAGGTCAGCATAGGGCTGGAGAGATGGCTCAGTGGTCTAAAGCACCTACTTAGAACAAGTTCAGTGAAGCACAGGGACCACGGTTCAATCCCCCAGCACCACATGCCAGCCAGCCCGCCCCCTGGTGGGCTGAGCTGGCCACACACACACCTCTCTCTCTCTCTCTCTCTCTCTCTCTCTCTCTCTCTCTCTCTAATAAATAAATAAATAAATAAATTAAAAAAAAATAAAAAAAAATAAGGTCAGCATAACAATGACAGGAGAATCACACAGATATTAGAAAACAAAGGGCAGAAAGAAAATTATTTTTTCTAAACAAACACAAAATGCTATCAGATCAAATCCAACAACATATAAAAAGAGTCACAACAATGGCTTATAAAATTCAAGGTTAATTTAGTACTTCAAAATCAATGTAATCTATCATATTAATAAAGGACAAAAATGCTTCATCAATTTAATAGATACACAGAAAGAATCTGACAGAATTCAATTCCAAATTAAGATAAAAACTTTTCAGCAAATCTGGACTGAAAAGAACTTCCTTAATCTGATGAAGGGTATATGTAACCACCCTATAGCTGGCATCATACTTAATGGTGAAATATAGGATGCTTTCCCATTAAAAATGGGATCAAAGCATGGATCTCAGCTCTTATCACTCCTATTCAGCCTTGCATTGAAACATCCTATCTAAAGGAAAGCACATTCTATCTATTTAGAGATGACATAGTCATTTACATTGTTATTATTTTAAAGACAGTCTCTCACAATGTAGTACAGGCAGGCCCTGAACTCACTATACAGTCCTGCTGCCCTCACAATCTTCCTCCCTCAGCCTCCCAAGGGCTGGTATTACAGGTGTGTACCAAAAAACCTGGCTTGCATTAAGACTTCCATGGAATCTACAAAACAACTACTAGAATAAGTGAGCTTAAGAAATTTGTAGGACACAAAGCCAATACACAAAACTCAACTATACTTCTGTATATTACCAGTAAGCAATTGGAAAGTACCATTTAAAAAACTTAAAATACTGCCCAAAACATGAAACAAAGAGATGCAATGTAACTATGTCAAAAACTAGCAAAACATTATTTGAAAGGAACTGAAGACTTTAGAGACAGATAAGCTAAGTTTGCAAGCTGATCAATTTAATTCTAGTTAAAACCCATCAGAATTTTACTTCAATTTTTTACCTTTTTTTTTTTTTTTTTTTTTTTCAGTATCAGGGATCAAACTCAAGATCTACATTTGCCAGGCAGGCACTTATGCTGCTGAGCTATATCTCCAGTCTTTTTTATTCTTAAACTTTTTTAATTTAAATTTTTTAATAAATTGACAAGCTTGTGCTGAGAGTCAGATGGGAATGCTAAGAATCTAGAATGTTTGATACAATCTTAAAAATGACAAATTAGAGGATTTACAGTACCCAATTCCAAAACTTACAAAAGACACTAGCAATCAAAAATATGTGACGCTGGCAGAAGATTGATGAAGAGAACAACAGAAAGTTCAGAAATACTAGAGCTGCATCAATCATTTGAGGTTTTAAAAAATGTATTTAATACAGGGTCTATAGGGTCTCACTACGCAGATTGGACTCATTGTGATCCTATTTTCAGCCTCCTAAACAGTGGGATCACAGGCAAGCACCATCATGCCTAATCTCATTTGCTATCTCAGAGTGCCCGGGAGATAGGGCCAGCCTGGTATGCCAGGGATCAAACCCCTGGTCCCTGTGTCTGCCCAAGCAGGTACTTTAATCCACTGAGCTACCTGGCCCACCCAATCATTTGGGTTTTGACCATGTATTTTTTTAATTTATTATTATTATTGTTATTATTATTATTTTGTATTTTAAGGAAGGGTCTACAGGGTGTTCAGGGTCTCACTACTAGATCAGACTGTAGTAATTAGCCTGTTTACAGCCTCCCAAAAGCTGAATTACAGGCGTGTGCCACCACGCCCAGTCTCAATTGCCATCTCATCACACCCTGGGGGCAGGGCCAGCTCAGCAGGCCTTGGGGATTGAACCCCTGTCTCCTGAGCCTGCTTGCAGGTGCTTCAATCCAATAAGCTATTTGGAAGGCCCTTATTTTTAATTTTTTATTCATTTTAATGAAAAAAAGATAAAACAGCAATGAAACAGTTTCAGAACAGGGTAGTAGGCCAGTTACAGTAATTAATACATTGTATAGATATCAGATATATAAAGTTACATTTTTAGTTATACAGGTCTTGCTTTTACTTGGTCTTAACCATCCAGCAGAAAAGTGTAAACATGAGGTATAAAAAGTAAAGCTATCTTAATATACTGAGCTGTAAAGGGCTCAAGTCAACAACTTTGGACAATTGCTGGTTGTGCTGCTAACTCACTACATTATGGACTATTGGGCTATATGGAGTTGTTTTGCTGAATTCAGGTACCTACAATCTTTGGGCTGACATCAAGTATGAAAAGGTCCTTTAAAGACTTCTCCAAATATATTTCTCTAACAGCAATGGAACACTCATCTCTGACAAAACTAAACCAAAAAGGGGGATATAAATGAAGGACAATTTTGTAGTGAAAAAAAATACATGTGTATCTATGTACAAAATAGTTGGGATAGATATACAGCTACTTTCTCATAGTTCAATGAGAAGAAAGATTTGTACTAATATTATTTAGACAAGATATCATGTCTACTTGTCTTCTGAATAGTTACTATGAAGGTAACAATATGCAATGTATTAATTATCGTAACTGTCATACTAACCTGTTTTGAAACTGTTTCATTGCTGTTTTACCTTTTGTCTCATTAAAATGAATAAAAAATTGGAAACAAAACAAACCAAAACAAATAAAAAAAAGAAACAAATCCAGTGCCTGGCACAGAAGTGTCTTTAATAAATGATTGTAGGTTTGTTAAGTGCTTGTTCATATTACAATGCTTGCTAATTTTTTTTTATTAATTTTATTGAGAAACAAATAACAATGAGACAGTTTCAAAGCTGATTAGTAGGACAGTTTCAATAATTAATACATTGCATATTGTTGTCTTCCTGGTGGTTATTCATAGTACAAGATACAGACATGATATCCTGTCCAAACACTATTAGTGCAAATCATTCTTCTCATTGAATTAGGAGAAAGTAACTGTGTATCTATCCTATTTTGTATATATAGATATAAAATGGTCCTTCATTTGTATCTCCTTTTTTTGTTTAGTATTGTCAGAGATAGGTATTCAATTGCCATTTACATATTGTAGGTGTGTGAATTTGGCAAAATAGTCCAATATAGTCCAGTAGTCCATAATAGCAGTGGGTTATCCACAGAACTGGCAATGTCAGAAGTTGTTGACTTGAGCTTTTTACAGCTCAGCATATTACTATGGCTTTACTTTTTATACCTCATTTTTATACTTTTCTGCTGGATGGTTAATACTAAGATAAAGCAAGAACTATATAACAAGAAATGTAACTTTTGTATCTAGCAAGGTCAGTTAAACCCCTCAGGATTTATCCTGAAACCCTGTACCACAGTTTGTAGATCCTTTGTCAGTGTCAGCCATGTGGATGAGTCACAGTCATTGCTTGACCAATTTGGCCCTAGCCTTTCAAGGTCAATGAGGACCCAGGACATAAGAGAACTTGTGCTATAACATCCTGTAACTGAGTTGTGTACCAAATTTTCTGATCAAGGAGATTATGGGGCCACAGAGGAAAGTGATTGATGATGTAGAGTGTGCCTAAGGAGAATCACCTAGAGAGAAAACATTCTTTCAGACTTTCACAGAGAGCAAATTGATCAAACAATGGCCATGACTCATCCACATGGCTGACACTGACAAAGGATCTACAAACTTCGGTACAGGATTTCAGGGTAAATCTCAAGGGGATTTGACTGACTTTGGCAGATATAAATGCTTGTTAATTTAATGAATACCTAGTGATGTAGAAAAATAGTAGAAGAGCTCCTTTTCTTTTGCAGTCCTGCCTGCACTGTTATTATTTGATTTTTTGGTGATGGCCATTCTTTCTGGAGTAAAATGGAATCTCAATTGATTTAATTAGCATTTCTCTAGTAGTCAGAGATGTTCAATGCTCCAATCCAATGTAATTTCTTATTGGACTCTAAACACATCATGCCATTCCATGTTTCAATAGTTTCTCCCCATCATTATCCTTTTGTTAAAAAATCCTTTTAATTAAAGCAGATATAAACAATTGTGCTCAGCTCAATGACTTTTTCTTGTATAGTGAGGAAAGATTTATTGGGGAAAAGGAATAGCTCTTGAGAAGTAGGAGGGATCATGGAACATTGAGGAGGTTGCTCTCAGTGACTTTTTGAAAATCTTACTTCATTTTTGGAATACTCTTTATATTCTTTCTGAATTGGTACATTTTATTTCTGTTTATTCATTCAGATCAAACTCAAATGCCCCTATGGTATTTAGATACACTAGTTATGGATACTTGGAACACCTTGCCATATTGGGATGGGCATTGCTACATAAGAATGCTGGATAAGTTTCTCAGTGACAAAATTATCCAGGGTGGATTCTTGCACAAAAATGTTTAAGAGAATTGAGGCAGAACACTCAGTAATGGGGATGGGTTAGAACAAATTGGTGTGAGGAGATTAAGGGAGATTAACCTTGGTTTTTAAACAATGGTCACAAAAAAATGTTTGAGGGAGGTAGTGAGGGATTTCAAATGGCAAAAGCATGTAAAGACCAAGAAGAGATCAATGGCTTCAGCTGATTGGAAGGCATGGGTGAAAGTGTGCAGAAAGAGTTTGAAGGGAATCTGGGGGCTATCATGGGAGTTCTTGTGAATAAAATGGTGCCACAAATCAGGCCTCCTCATCATTGTGTGTTTGCAACTAGAGACACAGAATCTTTTCTATATCTCTCAGGGCACACTGAGATGGTGATTGCGACTGGGTGTGGTGGTGCATGCCTGTAATCCCATCTCTTGGGAGGCTGTAAACAGCTGGATCACTGCAATCTAGTAATGAGACCCTGAACACCCTGTGGACCCTTCCCTAAAATTAAAAAAAAAGAAAGAATCTTTTCTAGCATATGTGAAAGGATTGCAGTTATAGCCTTGACTCTCTATCTTGCATTTGGTGAAGGACATTCATTATGCACTATAATGGATTTCTCTCCCAGCATATTTCCTTTGAAGAGAGAACTCTATTATGTGAAAATAATAATGGAAAACACAACTTCTTAACAATCATGTCAATAACTCTTTGGGGACAAAGCCTGCCAAAGACATTATTATATCCTACCACATAGTACCAAAGCTGAAACGCACTGACATGGGTAGAAAGAAGTAATTGTTACCTTGTTCTCTCTAAAAAAATGTTATTCTTTATTATATCCTGAGGACCTCTGCTGTTCAAATAATAAAGGCTTATTTTATGCTCACTAAATCACTCATTGTTGGTTTCCTGATAAGAAAAAAGTAACAAACATAAAAGAAAAAAATGTATCAGAATCTCTGTGTTATGACTTATATCTTAAATTGCCTTTCCTCTATTTTGAAAGCGACTGGGTCATGGGAATGCTGTTTTCACCCACAATTCATTCATTGGTTCATTTGATAGCTGGGTATACTCCGAGGACCTGTAAGCTGGCTGCAGCAGAGTCACGGGGGGCGGGGGGGATGACCCAGAGGACTGTGCTTGTGTCCATGGCTTTTCTTTTTCCTCTCTGCTCCACCATGTTCTTCCATGCTACCATTTCTTCCCTGGAGCCAATCCACTATGGACTTAATCTGTAAGCCACGATAAACATCTCCTTTAAGTTGTGGGTATTGAGTATTTTGTCTTGGTGACATGAAAATGATCAGTATGGTTAATTTTCCAGTACATAGCATTGGTACATTAAGATCCCTAGGTTAGCTTGTGATAGTGTCAGGCTATATGGTTATAGGATTGTGGTTGGTGATATGAAGATATCTCACAGATATATTCTCTTGTTGTTGCATATCTGGGTTCAGTCTTCTAGTTAGGTAGGTCTGGAAATTCAAACAAGTATTCATGGGGATTTAAAGTTTTGAGAGTAAATCTATAAAGGTTATATTTTTAATTCATGAAAGCAATTTCAGGAAAAACAAAAAAATTGTTGTTAGATATGAGTGTTCACAAAATCTTGAGGGGGAAATTAAAAAACTCAAATAATTTCTTGATGAGTGCATGCATTTAGAGCAAAATCTAAATAATGTTGTGTATTAAACTGCTTTTCATGGTTTAGCCAATGAAAGAGACACATTGCTCATTTTTCTGTTACATTTTTTTCAAAGCTATTTGAGACTCTAATCAATGTCATAACGGCTTTCCAGTACAAAGTCTTTGAATTTAAGCTTTTATACATATTTCTTGCTTTGAAAGACTCCCAGATATCTAGAATTGAAGCCCCAGGTTAACAGACCCTAAGTAAGGGATGCCTAGTCTAGACCGGTAATGGCAAATCTTAAATGCCCCTTTACTTGTTATGGCTTGTATCCAGATGCCCCCCAAGGCCTCATGCAGTCATAAGTGTGGCTTTCAGAGGTGGTGGCTGATTCTAGAATGTGTGACTGATTTGTGGTGCAATGCTAGAATTAAGGGTGGGTGATTACAAAGTCAGTACAGTGACTGGTTTGGTACCACCCCAAGCCCAGGAGCCTGGATAAAATATAAGGGACAGAAAGAAGCTTGCCAGGTCCTTTGTTTGCTTTCTTGCTTGGCTATCTTCTGCCCACCATGAACTGTTTCTCTTGCTGCCATGCTGGCTTAGAGCCAGCTGTTTATGGACTCAAAGCTCTAAAAAACCGTGACCTAAATAAGCCCTTCCCCTTTTAACTTTGGACATTGGTTATTTTGTCTCTGCGATGGGAAAAAATAATTAAGACATCAGTTATTTATGGCAACATGCCATCACTACAACTAAACCTGAGCTCTGAGGGTTCAGTTCGGAAAAAAACAACTCATACATTTACATCTTTTGTCTTAAAAGAAAAAAACAATAATACATGTGCCATACATTAGCCACCACCGTTTTAGACCTTTCTTTTTCAATTACATAAGAAAAAATTTTTATTTAGTGTACCGGTATTTACATTTCATAGTGCTTGCTTAGATCAAGAAGTTCTATCACGTGTAGCCTATTTGGTGGACTCAGACAAGTAGGTTAGCATACTTGCTGAGCCAGGATTTGAGAATACTTCTAGTCCTGCCTATTTAATAAAACCAACAGGAATTCCTCCCATGACATTCCTTCATGTGCAGGAGAATCTGACACAAATAATGAGAGTTTATATTCATCCTGAGGCAATATAAAAAATAACACTATAAGATAATGTGCTTCTTTTGTGGTCTCCTAGTCCCTTTTATGTTAAATTATCTTTCAAATGTAATCTTGAATTATGTCAAGTATGCACAGCTGAAGGAATAGCATACCAAAAATATTTCCTTGTATAGCTGGGAACTGGTAAGTGGGTTACTTGTCTGGTTCCATTATGGATTAGAGTATTTTTATTGCTAGAATAATTCTGATGAAAAATGACAGAATTTAGATCATCTTTAAATCTTAGATACTAAACTGATTTTATTTTAAAGATTTTAATAGTTAAGAGATGTACAGGCACAGCATGAAGGTAGTATCTTTGAAAACTTGTGCTTGTCAATATTGAAATTTCCTTTCAACTACTTGATTAAAAGGAGTGACTTGTGAAATGATGTGGTGTGATGGAAAGAGATTTGGTGACTGCTGTACTTTGGATCTTAAGTGACCTCCTAAAGCCATCTGCCTGGTCACCAGTCTTTGTTGTTACTGGGGATGGTGGAACATTTAGGAGGGAGAAGGAAGGCAGGTCCTTGGCAACACACCCATAATCCACAGCCCCTCTTGTCTTTCTCTTTGCTTCTTGTTCACCACAGCTTCGCAGTTTCTTCCACCTACACTGCTGCCTTGATGTACTCTGTCAACACATTACCAAAACATTGGGGCTGGAGAGATGGCTCAGTAGAATAAGCACTTCACTGGCAAGTGCAAGGGCCTGAGTTCAATCCCTGGTTCCACAAAACAAAACAAAACAAAACAAAACAAAACAAAACAAAACAAAACCAACGAAAAACAAAGACAAAGCAAAACAAATTTCCCAAACATCAAGGCCCATCAACCATATAGTGAAGTCTCTGTAATCATAAGCCACACACATTTTGTTTTTTTTTTTTTTTTTTTTTTTTTTTAAATTTTATTTATTTATTTATTAGAGAGAGAGAGAGAGAGAGAGAGAGAGAGAGAGAGAGAGAGAGGGGTGTGTGTGTGTGGCCAGCTCAGTCCACCAGGGGGCGGGGCTGGCTGGCATGTGGCGCTGGGGGATCGAACCGCGGTCCCTGATGCTTTGCCAAGCTTGTTCTAAGCAGGTGCCCTAGACCACTGAGCCATCTCTCAGCCCCTCACACATTTTGTTTTTAAAGTTATTCATCACAGGTTTTTGTGTGGCAGCAATAGAAAGATGGCTGTCTTGCTTACTCTACTCTAATTTCTGGTTAAAAAACTCAACACCTAAAATGAAGGAAGGAAAGGTTTATTTCACTCACAGTTTGTGGAGGTTTCAGTCCATAATCGGTTGTCTCCAAGGCAGAGTGGCCTGGGAACAGTTCATTGCAGCAGAAGACAGCAAAAGCAGCAAGAGCAAAAAAGGAGGGTAAAAGCCCCTTTGTCTCCCTTCTATTGTAGGCAGGCTGTCCCACCCCACCAGGGTGGGTGTAACACTCACAGAATCTCCATGTCTTCCTTTCGCAGGGGATGAGGATGTTTACAAAGTGAACACCAAGGCTCCTTGCTGAGTGTGTTAAACTTCTCCAGTTGACACAATGTATCACCCATTACACTAACACAATGGTATTATAAATTATAGTCTCACCAAGAATAAAGAATATTCAAAGATAATTTGAGGAAACATTAAAAAGGATCTATGTTCTAAGGTAGGAGCAGAATACAATAAGCTATAAGTGAAATACAGACTCTCAGAGCTGTCATTACTACTAGATTGATTTGAGTAAGAAGTATGATGATAGAAATTAACTCAAGAGTGAATCTGAGTAAGCACTGACAAGTGCTTATGAAATAAAGCCAGCTCCAGCTGAACTGAAAGGCAGGCAGGGAGGGAGATAAGAACATCATGTGTATGTCTTTAGTTCATTCTTTCCCTGCTACAGCTAGGAAAGTCCTTGTCCAAGTGATGTAATCCAAGTAGTTCATTCTCCTGGAACCAAGGGCAAGGTAAGGAAGAAAGGACAAGTCTACAGGACAATCAAAAGTGCTTGGCACAGGGCCAACAGATATGGGTTCAAATTATGCCTCCTTTCTCATTTATCAATGTCTCCCCCTTGAGCCTGAAGCAGCTTCTCCCATACTTGGTTTTCTACCTCTCAGGATTTCTGTAAGTAAATGCAAAATATAAATGTTAAAATATCTGCTCTATCATATAATACACAAATGTTCAAGAAATAATACACAAATGTTCAAGAAATACGTACTGAATGAATGACTCCCAGAATAACTTTAAAAAGATTGGTGAAAATAGACACTAAAATATGGTTTCCTTTTGTAAATACAAACCCTTTATAAAATTTTGAACTAATAGCTAATTACCTTAAGGCAATTAGGTAAACAATCAATGTTTTCTAAAAGGGCAATATGGATGAAAACACAAAGTAAACATTATTGATAATGTTTCAGTTATTGTGTTCTGGATAGTTAAAATTTGGTGCTTACATGCTTGATGAGCCAGGGTTTTACAATTTTCTAGTTTTATGAGGTAAAACACATATTTCTAAGCACCTCTTAAAAATCACAATATTGTAGAACTGGAAATGTTCCACGGAAATCATCTGCGTAAACTTTCTAAAACTCATGCCCGGAAATGTACACTCATCCAAGGTTAATGACCTTGAGGATGGCAGAGCTATAATGAGATCCAGGAGGTCAGCTCAGTCTAAGCCATCTCCTTCTGGATTTTCATTAATGACTTAAGAACAGAACTGAGCAAAAGTTCCACATCTTAGAAGTCAGCATGAAGCTGGCCTCATATGCTTTTGAATTCAATCATCATTTAGATCCAAGAAAGAGGAATGGATTAAAACAAAATATTAAAGTTCTGCAATTTGAAAAAGAACCTCTTTCTATAGAAATTATCATTATACTTATATCCCAGATACAAACTCTCTTCAGGTCCTTACAGATTATAAACATCCTGAAACCTTGCAGTAGGGCTCTGCCTGAGAAAAGCAGCAGATGAATATGCTCAGTTGATGCAAAGGATGACTATGTTCCCCAAATGGACAAGAAAAAAACCTAGCTATCTGAATTTACAGTATAATGGAGCTCACTTAAGTCTTTATTTATTATTATT
>NW_004524596.1:10695920-10699277 GCF_000260255.1 Octodon degus | reverse complement strand
TTCATTTATATCCCCCTTTTTTGTTTAGTTTTGTCAGAGATTAGAATTCCATTGCCATTCAAATACTGTAGGTGCATGAACTGAGCAAAATAATCTGATATAGTCCAGTAGTCCACAATAGTAGTGGGTTATCTGTAGGACTGGCAATGTCTGAAGTTGTTGACTTGAGCCTTTTACAGCTCAGCATATTACTATGGCTTTACTTTTTATACCTCATTTTTATACTTTTCTGCTGGATGGTTAAGATCAAGATAAAACAAGACCTATATAACAAGAAATGTATCTTTTGTATGTGATAAAGTCAGTCAAATCCCCTCAGAATTTATCCTGTAGCCCTGTGCTGCAGTTTGTAGATCCTTTGTCAGTGTCAGCCATGTGGATGAGTTACAGCCATTGCTTGATCAATTTGCTCTCTGTGAAAGCCTGAGAGAATGTTTTCTCTCCATGTGACTCTTCTTAGGCACACTCTACATCATCAATCATTTTCCTCTGTGGCTCCATAATCTCCTTGATCAGAAAATTTGGGACATAAATGAATTACAGGATGTTATAGTACAAGTTGTCTTATGTCCTGAGTCCTCACTGACCTTGAAGAGCTAGGGCCAAAATGTTGGCTGTCCTTGTAGCCCTTTTGTTTCTCCACATTTTTGGTATGCAAACTTAAATTATTAACCTTGCAGAAGAAAAGCTTACAAATTTTTATACAGAAATTTAGAAATCTAACCATATACAACATTGTAACAGGACAGTTCCATGACAAAGTAATATTAAAACACAAATTACAAAAATTACAAATGATATGAAATTTCACTAAACCAAATAATACAAATTTCCTTATATTTGTATTGTATAGCCTTGTCTTCAATCTAATTGTCCATATTACCAGATATATGCATGCAAAATTGGAAGAAGAAAGAAAAAAAAGAATAAATATATAAGAAAGTAAGGATAGAGAAAAAAGAATTAAAAAACAAAAGAGGGGAGAACTTCTGGCTACCCTGCACCAGCGGGACGAACTCCTGGTCCCAGCCCAGGCGCAGCATGGGTGAGACCCTCTTCCACCCCGTTGGGATGCCCCCCACCACTCCACAGCACCTCGCCCACCCAGCCCACCCAGTAGGAATTTCTGCCACGTTCAGGGAATACCCAGACCCAGTCCTAGCCCAGACCCAGTGAGTGTGTGGGAGAGCTGCCTCTCCCCTCTACTCAACTTTGTCCCTTCCAGGCTCAGCTCAGGCCTGGCATACAGGCCTGGGGTGTAACACTGCTGCTGCCATCCCTACAGAGAGGGTAGAGGATAGAATCACCCAGCTAGTCCAGGAGCAGAACATCTTGCCACAGGGGTGCAACAGGTTCACCCTCAAGGGCAGCAGCAAGAAGGAGCTGAGACATCAGCCAGACCCAAGCCAGGCACAGGTGGATAAATCCAGACGTTGTAGATCTGCCCCAGAACTTCAGTATGTGCTAAGGTTATAACTACAACAAAGATCTACAACAGAGGTCAGAAGACAGTGCTACACAAAATGATGAGGAGGAACAAAATGCACCCTCAGAACCTAACCCCACCCCTAAAAAGTGCAGAGGACACTAACAAAGAACAAATTGGGAATCACACAGCTGAAAGCAATGAATCAACAGCTTCTGAAATAAATAAACAGCTGCAGAAAGGTATAGAGGAACTCAGATTGGAAATGAAAAAAGAAATCCCTGAATTAATAACATCTGCAGTAAAGAATCAAATGCAGAAACATATGGAGGAAACCCAATGCCCACCTAGAACAAGTGTGGAGGGCACTAGCTCAGCTCAAATGCATGAAGTAATAACATCAATAGTAAATAAGCAACAGCAGAAAGATAAAGAGGGAATCAGAGCACAACTCTTTTCTGAAATAAAAAAAGAATTCTCAGAACTCATAGTATCTGAAGTAAAGAAGCAACTACAGAAACATAGGGAGGAAACCCAAGCTGAAAAAAACACTGCAGAAAAAGAATTTATAACTGCTTCTAAAGAAGACATTGATAAAAAATAGAGGAGATTAGAAAAATGACAGATTCCTTGAATGAGCAATACAGGAAAGAAATAGATCTCATGAAGCAGAGTCAAAGAGATATAGAGGAAATTAAAACCTCAATCACAAGCTTGCAAAACCATATAAGTGAAAGTGAAGACAGAGTTTCCGATCTTAAAGATGCTGATGCAGCTAATGAAAAGGTAAGAAAAGATCTCTTAAAAACAACGAAGATGCAGGAAAGAATAATCCATCACCTGAAAGATGATGCAAAGATGAACAATGTGAGACTAATAGGCATTAATGAGAAAGAAGGAGTTAACACAAATGGCATTAAAAAAATATGGGCAGAAGCAATAGCAGAAAACTTCTCAAATATGAGGAAACAATCTGACATTCAGGTAACTGAAACATACAGAAGGACAAGTGACCTAATCCAATGAAAAACACACTGAGACATATAATAGTCAAGATTCCGGAAATTCAGCACAAGAATAATATACTGAAAGCTGCTAGAGAAAAGAAGCAGATCACATTCAAAGGAAAATGCATCAGAATTATGGCCGACTTCTTTTCACAAACCAAGCAGGCAAGAAGAGCATGGAGCAGGGTACTTCAGGTCCTCTATGAAAACAAATTCCAGCCCAGACTACTTTACCCTGCAAAACTCTCTTTCAGGTTTGGTGGAGGAGTGAAATACATTCAAGACAAAGAACAGCTAAAGAATTTCCTGATGACAAAGCCAATCCTACACAGGCTACTGAAGGATGTTCTAGAGAGGGACCAAAATGATCAGAACTCCACGAATGAGATCAGAAGCAACTAACTAGATAGAGCAAGCAATTAAACACAGGAGAAAAAGCATGAAACGACAACAGGTAAATAACATGGCAACCATAAGTCAATACATTTCAATTCTAGCCATCAATATAAATGGACTCAATTCACCAATTAAGAGAAATAGACTGGCACAGTGGATTAGGAAACAAAATCCAACAATATACTGTATAAAAGAAACACATTTAGACCCAGTCCTAGCCCAGGTCCGGTGAGTGTGCGGAGAGTTTCCTGCTACCCTGCGCCGGCGGGACCAGTCCCGGCCCAGGCGCAGCGTGGGCTGGACCCTCTCCCAGCCCCTCGGGCCGCCCCCCAACACTCCCCAGTGCCTCCCCCCCCCCGCCCGCCGAGTACAATTTTCTGCCGTGTTCCGGGAGCCCCCAGACCCAGTCCTAGCCCAGGTCCCGTGAGTGTGCGGAGAGTTTCCTGCTACCGTGCGCTGGCGGGACCAGTCCCAGCCCAGGCGCAGCGTGGGCCGGACCCTCTCCCAGCCCCTCGGGCCGCCCCCACC
>NW_004524596.1:10690154-10691870 GCF_000260255.1 Octodon degus | reverse complement strand
AAGCAAAAAGCTGGTTCTTTGAAAGATTAAATAAAATCGATAAGCCCCTAGCTAACCTCATCAAACAGAGGAAAGAAAAATTCAAATACAAGCAATAAGGAATGAAAAGGGTGTAATTACCACAGATTCAGTGGAAATTCAGAAGATTATCAATAGCTACTTTGAGAATCTTTACTCTCACAGAATAGAAGACACAGAAGAAATGGAAAGATTGGTAGAAAGGTACAAATTGCCACAACTGTATCAACAAGATATAACCACTCTAAATAGCCGAATAACAGCCAATGAAATATGAGATATCATTAAAAATCTACCGGCAAAGAAAAGTCCAGGTCCAGATGGATTCATAGCTGAATTCTACAAGACATTTACAGAAGATGTAGTCCCTATACTCCTCAACCCTTCCATGAAATTGAAAAGGCAGCAATCCTCCCAAAATCATTCTTAGAGGCAAGTTGTATACTGATGCCAAAACCAGGGAAAGACACAGCTAAGAAAGAGAACTACAGGCCAATCTCCCTCATGAACATAGATGCAAAAATCCTCAATAAAATCCTGGCAAATAGAATACAGCAAATCATCAAGAAGATCATCCACCATGAGCAGGTAGGATTCATCCCAGGGATGCAAGGATTGTTCAATGTTCGAAAATCTATAAATGTAATACACTATATCAATGGAGCAAAAACTAAAAACCACATGATCATCTCCATTGATGCATGTTCAAAGTCCTACAGAAAATGGGAATAGATGGGCTCTACTTCAATCTGGTAAAGCTATTTATGAAAATCCAACAGCTACCATAATCCTAAATGGGGAAAAATGGAAATCTTTTACTCTTAGATCTGTTACAAGACAAGGATGTCCTCTATCACCACTCCTATTCAATATAATTCTGGAATCATTAACTGCAGCCATTAGACAAGAGAAAGAAATAAAAGGAATAAGAATAGGCAAAGAAGAAGTTAAGTTATCTTTATTTGCATATGACATGATACTTTACTTGTAAGACCCAAAAAACTCCACCAAGAAGGTACTAGAATTAATACAGAAATTCAGTAGCATAGCAGGATATAAAGTCAATACCCAAAAGTCAATAGCATTCCTCTCCACGGACAACAAACACACTGAGAGGGACATAATAGAAACAATACCTTTTACAATAGCACCGAGGATATAGAAATACCTTGGAATTAATCTAACTAAATAAGTCAAAGATCTTTTCAAGGAAATTTACAGTACTGTGAAAAAAGTGATCATAGAGAATTTCAGAAAATGGAAAGATATCCCATGCTCCTGGATAGGAAGAAACAACCTTTTGAAGATGGCCATACTCCCAATATTGCTGTACATATTGAATGCAATCCCTATCAGACTACCACCTACATACTTCACAGACATAGAGAAATCATTCCTGAAATTTATCTGATACCGGAAAAGACCTAGAGTAGCAAAGGCAATTCTGGGCAATAAAGACAAGGCAGGAGACATTACAATTTCTGACTTGAAATTATACTACAAGGCTACTGTGATAAAATCAGCATGGTACTGGCATCAAAATAGACCTGGGGATCAATGGAATAGATTAGAAGATGCTGACACCCCTACGAACACACTCAGCCAACTTATCTTTGACAAAGAGGCCAAACATACTCACTGGAAGAAAGAGAGCCTCTTTCACAAATGGTGCTGGAAAAACTGGCTCTCTACATGCTG
>NW_004524596.1:10664398-10688423 GCF_000260255.1 Octodon degus | reverse complement strand
TTAGACCACTGAGCCATCTCACCAACCCGAGGTTAATCTTATCACCCTAAGTTGTTTGATAATAACAGCAAGCTTGTCTTCTGGATGGTTAACAACCTAAGTTTGCAGAGCAAAATTAGAGAGGAAGCAGTGTTGCAAGGAAAGCCAATATTTTGGCCCTAGTCTTCTAAGTTCAATTAAGACTGAGGACATATGAGAACTTGTACTGTAACGTCATGTAAGTCAGTAGTGTCCCAAATTTTCTGATCAAGGATATTATGGGGCCAAAGAGGAAAGTGATCTATGATATAGAGTGTGCCTAAGGAGAGTCACATGGAGAGAAAACATTCTCTCAAGTTTTCACAGAGAGCACTTTGGCCAAGCAATGGCTGTGACTCATCCACATGGCTGACACTGACAAAGGTTTTACAATCTGAGGTACAGGATCTTAGGATAAATCCTGAGGGCATTTCACTGACCTTATCAGACCCAAAAGTTACAATGCTTGTTGCACAGGTCCTGCTTTACCTTGGTCTTAACCTTTGAGAAGAAAAGTATAATAACAAAATATAATAAATAAAGCCATGCTGTTATTTTGGGCTGTGGGGGACTCAGGTTAACATTTTCTGACATTGCCAGTTAAGCGGAAGAACCAATACTATTATGGGCTACTGGACTCTTTTAGAATATTTTGCTGAGTTTAACACATCTATAATGTTCAAATAACGGAACTGAACAAAAAAGCGTATACAGATGAATGTCCGTTTTGTATCTGTGTATTGAAAGTGGTTAGGATAGGTATATAGTTACATTCTCTTAATGAATAGAATGATTTGTTCTAATGGTGTTTGTAAATAGGATATCAAGCCCGCATCTTGTATAGCAATTAACCACTAAGAAGAATGTATGCAGTGTGTTAATTATTGAAACTGTCCTACCAATTTGTTTTGAAACTGTCTTGTTGCTATTTGTTTATCAATAAAATTATGGCAAAAAAATAAAAAAAGGAAAAAAAAATTCTTAAAGACATGCAATTAAAAGTGTAATTTTCATTTAAATAATAATGTATTTGAGAAAAAAACAAAAGAAACTAAGCATTGACTGTTCCTTTGCACAAACCAGCAGAAATCCGCATTACAGTTTTCCAAACCATTGTGCCTACATACATAGGCATATGTCCTCTGCTCCTTCTCCTCCACTCAGTAATTTTTTCCTTTTGAATAGGTTTATTTCCTTTTCCCAGTATCTACTGTACCCTTGAGGCTTTTATTGGTGAATGGATGCAACTAGAAACTGTAATCTTTTTAAATTTTTTTTTCTTTATTTAGGACAGGGTGTACAGGGACTCACTACACAGATCAGACTCATAGTGATTCTTCTGTTTTCAGCCTCCCAAGTGCTGGGATTACAGGTGCACACCACCATGTGCAAACATCATATCTCCTTAGTGTGAGAATCTGAAAGACAAAATAAAATCACTTAAGTATTGTAATATGTAATACAATTATTTTTTAACATTTCACAAGAATTTGAGTGGTAAATTGCATACACTATGATTTGGAAGTTGATGCAAGAACTAATTCTAAGAAAAGGAAAGTGAAAATTTTAGAGCAAGTAGAATGTCATCATTTATTTTCAAGAAAGAGATATTTTTCAGAAACTTATCACCCATGTTTTCCATTATATCTCTTAGAAGAGGAACGACTCTTGAACTGCTAAACATATTGGGACATTGAGAGGAGGAAAAAAAAAGATTTAAGGGACGAATGCAAAAATAATGCTGATCCATGTGGAGGGCACAACAAATAGCCCTGAGATGCTTGTTTTTTAATTAGGACAAACTCTACTCCAGAATGCTTCTTGAAGAAAGGCAGCATATACCAGAGGGAATCAATTGGTCATACTTTGCAATTAGCTTCTCTGTTTATTACCACTCATTGATAGCCCTGGAAATGTGCTTAAATTCATATAAAAATTGCGCTGGCCAGAGAAGCACTTATTTTACTGAGCCATCTCCTCAGCCCCTATTGCTTAATTTTTGACCAATTTTGCATGCCTATATCTGGTAATCTGAGCAACTACTTTAAAAATAACTATATGCAGTATAACAACCATTGTTGTTTTCCTGCCATCTTGTTTTGAAATTCTCTATCAGTCTAAATTTTTTCCCCTTAGGTTTTATTCTCTTTAAAATGCAAAGAAAATAAATCAAAAGCATTTTTAAATGAAAAAAAAGTTGCAGCCAGAAGATTTCTATATTTTTGAGCTTCTGACATACCATACCATCTAAAGTGACTCATGTGAGCACAATAAATACAGGTAGTTTTTACTACCCACTACCAACGCATGAAAATCTGATGAGGTACTGTGTGCTGCACATTTGTTCTTCTCGGAACTTCAGCTGCCTCAGCGATACAGAGGGAAGTTGCTACAGTCTATTTCATCTAGGATTGCATTGCAACTCAGGAAGGTGAATTGTGGCTGCACTTAGGTTTGCTCTGAACACGTTGTAAAGTGCAAATTTTACATAATGCCATTGCACTCATTAATGCTGTTAGCATTAAATGACTGCTTTTATTTTTTTCAAGTCCCTATTATGTTGCAGGCTCTTTTCTGCTTTTCCTTTTCTCCTCATAGCAATCTTTGACTTCCTAGATTAGTATCAATATTTCCTTTTTACAGCAGAGGAGGCCACGTTGAGGCAACTTAAGAAACCCATCTAAGCACACAGAATGAGAAAGCAGAGGCACGCTGAGACAGCAATTGAGACTGGGCGTGGTGGCACGTGCCTATAATCCCAGCTCTTGGGAGGCTGTAAACAGGAGAATTACTATGAGTCCAATCTACATAGTGAGACCCTGTACACCCTGTACACTGTGTCCTAGATGCAATAAAAAAGCAAAATAAGAACACAATAATGAATTGGTAGAATTTTAAAAGCCCTGTAGCAAAAAAACAGTTAATGGTGATTGGAAATTTATGGCTTCTTTAGCTTAGGTCTCAAAGTGCTGTTCCATTTGAGTCAGGCAGAGATAATGGACATAATCCATGTTCTTTTTTTTTCCCAGCCAAGTCTTTTTGCTAACTTCTATTGAAATGTGGATTTTTAATTTTTTTAATCAAAAGAGATAAATGATAATAAAAAGAGTTCTCCAGCTTTCAGACTTTTGCAATCATTCTTTGCCAATGAAAAACACAGGAGGTGATAATGGCAAAGAATTAGTTTGTGCTACTTCAAATTTCAGGACTCAGAGAGGCTGTAGGGATGACCAATAAATTCTACTCACAGATTCTAAAGATCTTATATTGATTTTGCTCAGCGTCCAGTACAGTTTCTGCTGAACAAATCCAAAACACAAAAACAGAAGTTAAATCAAGTTAACTCTTGTTAGACTAGAAAGACATTATTTCTCACTGTGTTTCTTCATTTTTCAACTTCTTCATAACAAATTATTGCTGTTGTTATTTTTCTTAGTGGGATGTCTATAATAAAGTAAAAGTCCAGGGCATACAAAAAAAAAGAAAAAGAACAAAAGTGGAAGGCACAGGGGAAATAGGTTTTTCAAAATAAAATGTCCAGGAACACTAGATTCTGGATGGAAAATTTAATATTTTAGTATTCCTGATGGCAATTTTAATATTCTAGTTTAATCTATTACTAGCTTTTCATGGGCTCAGAATAAAGAGACTGAATTCAATGCTTTGGTGCAAACTCAGCTTATTTTCTTCATTCACATGAAACAGCTTTGAATTCTGTTAGTTTTGTCCTTTTTAAAAAAGCTGAAAATTGTAAAGCAACCTGTAGGCATTATGTGGCAGATGACTGAATGCTCTTAAATGATTCACAATCTTAGATGCTCCTGCTGATATAGCAAGAAATAACTTTTGTAGAAGATTTGAAATAGATAGTTACAGATAATCACATGAATTATTATTTGTACATTATAGTTTTGTTTCAGTATAATTGTACTGCAAAAAGTCACAGCTAGAACAGAGGAGCAAGATAGTTATTCTATGTTTTTGGGTTGGGGGTGCTTAGGATGCCTTCAGGGCAGGTCTGGTTTGGCTTGAGGATGAGGGGATTGAACCACAGCATCCTGAGCCTGACTGCTTTGTTTCAGCAGGCACTTAAACACCTGAGCTAATGGGCAGGCCCCCAAGATAGCTATTCTGAATAATATTAGTCAACCTCTTTTATTATCCTATTAAGAGGAATTTTTAGTTAGAGACCCATAGTTCCACATTTACAGTCTCTGCATAAGGGACCTTCAAACTCACGGTGCTCCCATAATTATCAAGTGCTTCAAACTGTCTATTCCTAATTTACATGAATTAAAATAATTTGTGTTTTATATTCTCAGTCCCTGATGTCGGTGAAAAATGCTTTTGCCCTTTACATTATTTGGAGAATAGCAGCCATATTTGATGAACAGACAAGACCCAAAATCTAATAACTCTCCCGATGTTATAACTCTCAACATTATTTATTTAACAGAAAGTAGCTGAGTTCCATTGTTTTGGAGAAGATTCCCTCTCTGAGATCTTATGAGTCAGTGCTCATACACAGAAGATGCCGGTCCTGTGTGTGTCAGGGCATCGACAGAGCCTGCAGCGGTGTGGAAATTCTCCTCCCAGCATAGAAGTCACTGGTACGCTTTGTCATCGTTGCTGCGAGTTTTAAAAATGGTTCTGCAAGAGCAGGCCTGCAAACTGGGACAGCCAGAAGTAATGACAGCTGAGATAGGCTGTATTATTGTTTTCTTTTCTACCAGGGAAGAACTGTAGCCACTCCCTGCTGGAATGGTGCAAACACAGAGTTCTTTTCCATTTACAATTTATGTTTTCAAGCATGATTTCAAGGATGCTTCAGGTTCAGAGTTAGCCTTCTTTATCAAAAATCTTCACAACATCATCAGACACTTCATAACAGATCTGGACGCATCTATTTTCTTGACTTTCCCCATTTTTTCATATAAGTCAATAATTGGCTTCGTTGACTGAAGGTAAGTCTGGATCCTCTTCTCCAGGCTCTCTCTGTTGTCATCACTTCTACCACTACTTTTTTCCCTTTCAAGACATCGTTCAATACAGATCTCATTATTACAGTCAAAAAACAGAACAAAAGATACATCTGCTTTCCCATCCATGGTCTTGTTCCAGCCTTGAAGGTTGTCTTGATTTCTTGGAAACCCATCAATCAAGAATTTATTCCTCTGGGAATTGGCAGCCATGGTTTGATCCATTTCCCTCTTTAATAAACTGATGGTTATCTCAACTGGCACAATCTTTCCTTCTTTAATGTACTTTCCAATGAGTTCACCCTACTGTGACTCTGGGTTATTCCTTTCATCACGAAGAAGTTCTCCTGCAGAAAGGTGTGCGTAGCCGTATTTCTCCACGATGCGGGCGCACTGGGTCCCCTTGCCGGCTCCGGGACCGCCGAGGACGAACACGACCAGCGGCTTCATGGGGCGAGTAACGCAGCGGCGCAGCCGGCAGGTCAGCAGCGGGAAGCTCGGGCCCACGACGTGCAGCAGCGGGCAGTGGCAGCGGCTCAGCATACACCGCGTCTCTGACAGCGGCGGGGAAAGGGGTGGGGCGAGCGGGCGCCTGGCCTACAATTTATGTTTTAATAGAGCACATAACACTTAGCCCTATGGGAATACTGAAGTTCTGGCTCTTCTCAACTATTAAATACGTCACATGCTATCTGGACTATCTAATAAACTATGATAAAATCTTTTCATCCATTCTCTATTTTAAGCTTTTTTTTTTAGAAGTTATATGGCATCAATGATGTCATGTGCAATGATATCACATGGTGACTTTAAAGAAATCTTTTGTTTTTTTCTGTCTTCAGGTGAGAGGATAGTTATTGGATATGAAGTTTTGCCTGCAAGTGTTAAAAATTTCTCCATTGACTATGAAGTACGAAGATACTTTCTATGGAAGTATTAATTTGGGTTAGTTTGATATTCAGTAAGGAAAACAGCATTCTGGGAAGTCTGCCATGTCGTAGTTGTGCTATTAGTTATTGAAACAATCTCTAAAAAATGAGCACATTGGGCCTAGCCCTCTCTTTAGGTATTGGACATTTGTCATATTTATACACATTCCTCATCTTTTGCTTAGTCTTTCTATACTTGGGAAGTCTCCAAGAAGATGCATGCTAGGGCCTGATTTTCTTTTTCTTTTCTTTTTTTGTGGAACTAGGGATTGAACTCAGGCCCTTGCGATTGTCGGGGAGGCACTTACTCTACTGAGCCATCTCCCCGGCCCTAGAGCCTGAATTTCTACTCAGAAAAAAATAGAAAATACAAAGGTTTGAGATAAAGTTAAGTATCTTCTGCCTCTTGATCAGACCAAATAGTCTTCAAAGTAGAACATTTAACTGGACTTTATGTGCGACAATGCATGACTTTTGGGTCAGTTTCTATGACCAACTGAGGGCATCAAGGAAGAGAAAGCCACATTATCTGAATTCCCACAGAAGGACTGGGGGGTTTTATGGTTCAAGTCATCGAAGACCATGCAAGTAGAATTTCATTCAAATATTTTTTGGTAAAATTTGATCCGAAGGGCCCTGGGAGCGCCAATTGTTATTTGAGGTGTGGTTATTTCACCGATGGATCCATGTCCCTCCCTCTCCTCACACTCCATGAGCTTTGTCACCATCACAACTCTTGAATCGTTCTGCAGTGATCCAGCAGAGATAACCCTGATTCTCAGCAAGGATGTCAAGGATGTTTCTACCTTCTTGATGGTCTGTTCAGGTAGGTGCAAACAATAGTTGTCCAGACGTAAAGACTTTGAGTTGCTGCAAATAATGTACATACATAATTACTGCTTAATCAACAATAAAGAGAAACAGATGAATTCAGGGCATTTATTTTTCTTAAAGCAAATCAGTTTTTTTTTTTTTTTTTTTTTTTTTTTTTCGGAACCGGGGATTGAACTCAGGTCCTTGCGCTTGCCAGGGAAGCGCTTATTCTACTGAGCCATCTCCCCGGCCCCAGCAAATCAGTTTTTTCCCTATAAAATAAGATGGTTATCATATCTGTGGTTTTTATATTGCATGGAATGAGAGTGCATGGTAATCAGTTTGGAATTTGAAAATGTCCCCAGGAAATAAAGTGATACACCTTTGGAGAAGTTTGAGCTATCTCACACATTTGTGGAATTCCATCACAAAAAAGGTGATGAAATGGATGGATTCAGGTTACTGTTCTTCTGAGTATAATTTAGTTTGAGTGAATGTTTATTTACTATTTATTACATGTCAGGCCTAATATTGTTAGTAAAATAATGAGTGATACATAGTCACATGTTTTAGGGACTCACAGAATTGCTGAGTATTAATAAATCCATGGTAAAATTACTTGGATTAGAAAAGTTTCTTTAATGAAAGGTTAAGATCGTGATAGCAAAATCAATAATACACAGTTCCCAAATGATCACAAACTTTAAGTGATGATAAGAGAGGCTATTTGATCAAGGTAGAATAAAATATAAAGTCAGTGTTTCAGTCAGGGTTTTGCTAGAGGAACAGATATAATACAAGGAACAGGTATAACACAAGATATACCAGTCATAGAGTCAGATGAGGAAGTGAGCCGAGAGCATATGCACAGCACTGGCTGAAGGCTTCAGTCAAAGGTTTTATACTCATTGCGGGGTTCCATCTTTAATGGTTTCTAGCAGTCGGCCATTGGGTCTGCAATAGAAGATTGAAGAATCTGCGACAGAAAGCTGAAGGATCCAATCTGGAGGCTGAAGAGTCTGCGCTGGAAGCCAGGAGATGAAGTCCAAGCTGACTGCGAAGACTGAAGCTGCTCCGATGAAGTGAAATGCCAAATTCTTTCTCAACCCCATTTTGTACTTGGTTATTCTGGGGTGGGGCCCTCACAGCCCAGAGTGTGGAACGATGCATCCAAATTGACACAATGTATTGACCACCAGGCATGCAGCCAAATTGACACAATGTATCCACCGCAGGGACGATTTAGCTAAATTGACACAATATATTGACCACTACAGTGAGTAATGCTTACTTCAATGAAGTATTGTCCTTTCTTATGAATAGGTTCTTAAAAGTTGATCATAATACCAACCTACACTAGTTGATTATTGGGGATCACATTTGAGCGTCAAATAACCCTGTGGGGCAGAGTTTATTAGTCAGAGGTCTTTGTTGTAAGAAACAAGTTGTCACAAATTGTTTATTGTGGAGAATCTTTAAGAGGCCTAAGATTCAAACCCAGGGCTGAATCTCTTGGAACCACACACAACCCAGAACTGGCACAGTGAAGAGATTGCATTTGGGACAGTGTTCCTATGAAGGTGAAGGTCCAAGAATCCAAAGTGACTGTCTCCACCATGGCTATTAGCACCCGCTTAACTTCAGGGCCAGGAACTCAACCTTGTAACCAAACCACTGGTATACTTATAATCTGTGGTGGTGTATGATGGCACAAGTTACACAAATGTTTTCTTATTGATGTTATTCTTTGGGTACATTCACTTGCTCTGTAATTTGCATTCCTGATTATTCTTACTTCACCAGTCTCCTAATCAAGAGACCCCTCAGGAGAAGGGGTCATGACAGAGTGCTGGACATAAGCTGACTGTTTTGGGGCTCCTGACTTTCATGAGGAGAATGGCCCTGGGCTAAGACTTATAGAGACCCAGAAACAATGTGAAGGTCTTGTGGTTTGTGGGAAGCAGGGTTTAAAAGCTGGTGAGTAAAAGAAAGAGAAAGGAAGATGTGAGTATATAAAAAGAGTTTTATCTAGACCTTTCTTGTGAAAAACATCTATAGCACTCAAATTATGTTGTGTTACATACAAAATCATTTCATAACAATTTCTTTCTTTGTATTTTTAAGACATAGTTTCACTGTACATGTTTGGCTGGCATTAAACTCCCTTTTAGTCCAGACTGGTCTCAAACTTAGAGCAACCTTCCTGCTTCAGCCTCCAATGTGGTGCAATTACAGTTGTGTGCACATCACACCCAGCTGAAACAATTAAAAAATGTATTTGGTTGTTATAGGGTCTCGCTGTGCAGCTCAGACTCATGGTGATCCTCCTGCTTTCAGTCTCCCTAGAGCTGGCATGTGCCACCATGCCTGGACTCTGGCTGTGGCCGGCTCTGCATGACCTGGGGCCAGGGCTGGCGCAGCATGTGGTGCCATGGATCGGAGATTGAAATGTGGTCCCTGCTCTTGCCTAAGCTAGCCTAAGCAGGTGCTTTAGTCTGTTGAGCTATCTTGCTGCCCCCTAAAACAATTATTCTTAAATGTTGCTTTGTCTTTGGATTGGAGATCTTATTTTGGGTTTATTTTCAACAGAAGTGACAAAATAATTCAGGACTGTGTTAATCTGAAAATAGGAATCTTTTAAAACAGGCTACTCTTCTTGATTACAATTTCACCAATTGGCTTTTGCCAAATGTTTTTCTTTATGACTCATTCATATTCATCAATTTATTTGGTAATTTCTACCATGATTGTGATGCTTCATAGTGATCTTGATGACTTAATGGTGAGAAAGCCTTTTTTTAAAAAAATCAGTGCAAATTCCAAAGTTCCCTTCCTTCTGTGCTTGGCCAAAGTAGTTGATGGTGAATCTGGTCCCTCCCTTTTCACATCCTCCACCCTCCATCTTCCATCCTCCAAATTCCATATGACCTTCTTCCTCACTCCTTGCCCCTCCTCTCTCTTCTCTCCCATCCTCTGCTCTCCTCCTCTCGTCTTCTTTTCCCTCCCTGCTCCTTTGTTTCCCTTCCCTTTTGAACATTTTCTACCTACTTCCCAATGCCTGTAATGCTCATCTAGTGTTTATGCTTTCAGCTCCTCACACCAGAGAAACAATCACACCAGAGAAACAACGCGATATCCCCTCCCCTTCCATCTCCTCCCTTCGTTTCCCTTCCAGTACTTGAGAGTCAACCCAAGGTCTTCCAACTAAGCTACATCCTCAGCTTTTTATTTTCTAATTTGAGACAGGATCTGCTTCCATGGGTCTGTGCCCACACAACACTGCGTGTGGGGAATCCGGAATGCCTTGCTGCTCCTAGGCTGACTTCAGTCTTCCCCGGGTTAACCTCAAACTTTTCTTTAGTTTTTTGTGTGCCAAGCCTTCCCTGAGTACCACCCATACAAGCTCCACCCCCAACCCAGCCCAAAAAATTCTTTGTCTCCCTCCCTGCTCCTCCTAGGGTTCTTGCCTCTCTCCTGCAGCCCTCCTGCACTGAACAATAAAGGCTTCACCTACCTCTTTCCTGCTTCTCATTCACACAAGAGGAAAACCACCTTACATCCTTAAATTGCTAATTGGCCCAGGATGGGCTTAAATTTGTGCTTCTCCCCTGCCTCAGCCTTCCAGAATGCTAGGAGTGCAGGTCGATATCATCACACTTGGCAGACTTCTTTTTTTTTTTGAATATACCTATTGAAGATCATTTTTTATCTTTGATATAAAATACTTTGGTCATGATTATTGTTTGATGTTGGTCCTTAGAGATTCATTTCCTCAATCTCAATATTATGTATTACAGGAGAACTACAGTTCACTTAATGATGGCAGTTTACGACAATTCCTCAGAAGTTATTGTTTCGAAAATACAAAGTAGAATGCTGTGCAGTGCATTTTCCTTATAGAAAATAATGCCATTCCTATAAGGATGTCAGATACTGGTGTTCAATAAATAGCACATATTCAGTGAAAAAATTCTAAACAGAATTTACAGAGTATTTCTGTTGGAGTGAGTTGGCAGGGATATCTGTCTGTCTGTCTATCTATCTATCTATCTATCCATCTATCTATCATTTTTCCCTTAACCTTAGCCATCTTTACTTTTTAAAATTATTTGGAAAAAATGCAGATGTGTAATGACATTTATGCACTTTGAAGTTGTGAACAGGTTGGAGGATTGAATGGACAGAGCCTGGGCTCCAAAGAAAGTACTCATATTTTTGGGTTTTGAATTTTGTGATTATACTATTTACCCAAAGTCAATCAAAACAAAGAAAACAAATATTTTTAATTAAAAATGAATGATTCCTTTTGTGAAATTTTAATAACCAATACAGCCATAATTTCCTCCTTTTTAGAATTCTTTTTATTCATGTTTTCTTTTTATACCCAAGTCTTCCTAAATCTCCGAATTGCAACATCTGGGACATAAATTACAAATAAATTTTACTGTAATTACTTTTCGGTCAGCAATTCATTTGAAAACTATAAATTTTCCATGAATATCCATATGTCTAATTCTACAGTCCATCAATTTGATGGCTTTTTCAGAAACTTTGGCCATTAATGCTCCGTAGAGGAAAAGGAAAAATGTTGAAAAGATTAAGAATGAAATAAAAATGAATAACCAAATACATGAGCCTCAAATTTAGACTTCAGGTTTTTTTTTTTCCTACGAATTCTAGCACTCTGAGATGCTCTCTGGCTTGCTGGTTGGGAGGCGGGGAAGTGAGTCAGTGAAAATCATGTAGCATTCTCAGAGCACACATTGAAGTGACTGTGCTGTGTGGTCTGAGGTCTCTTCACGCTCTACCAGGCATTCCACTGCAAGGATTACAGAGATGAGCAAGAAAACAGCATCCAAGATGAGTCCTTTCCAGAGGGAGTTCTAAGAACTTCTGCTGATTAGCATGACCTTGCTGTTGTAGTACAGACTTTGACCTGCTCAGTTTAAACAAGAAAAACTTTAGTAAGTATCCCATGAGATGACTTGCTCAAGAGAAGAAATGCTTGATGATAAAAATGTTAATCAGAAGACAAATCTTCAACTCTGAACACCTTTAAAGACAAACTCAAAAATTTCTTAGGCAATTTGAGACTTTTTTTTTTAAAGATAAAATTGTTCTTTTTGAGCTACAAGTAAGTGTCTTCAGAGATTATTTAAGAAGTATCACAAATTAGCATTCAGGCCAGGGAGATGGCTCAGTGGAATAAGTGCTTCCCTGGCAAGCACAAGGGCCTAGTTCTAGCCCTGGTTTAAAAAAAATTAGCATTCAGTAAAATAATTTCTTCATTATATAAATTATTCAATATCTAACCAAAGTTACTTATTTGAGCTTTTGTATTTTCAGGATGTACAAGTTAGTTTTTTTTTTTTTTGTAAATAATTTGTTTAAAACATTAGTTGGTATAATCACAACAGCTATTCTGGGTAGTTTTAGGAATGACTTATTTTATGTTTGTATTTAATCTAAATGAGAAAGAATTTATAGAACTAGAGCTAAACATTTATTTAAATTTGTACTATGTTTCATAATTTCCCTTGTAACCAGTTCAGGGTTTTACAATATCAGGTTTGGTTTTTTTGTGTATGTGGGGGTGGAGACAGTGTTTCACTAGGTAGTTCAGGCTGACTTTGAACTCACTGTGTAGCCTAGGCTGGTCTCCAACTCATGACAATCTCCTGCCTCAGCTTCTCAAGTGCTGGGATTACAGGTATGCACCAACACACCTATTTTCCTACATAACTACAATTCCATCCTCACACCAGAAATATGTTAATTCAGTAACATTATGTATTAAACTGTCTATATATGACTTTTTAAAATTTTAGTAAGGGTCTACAGGGTCTGCAAGGTCTCACTATGTGACTCAGAGTGATTCTCCTAGGTTCAGCCTCCCACAGAGCTGGGATTACAGGTGTGCACCACCACACCAGTCTCAATCTCCATCTCAGCGAGCCCTTGGGGCGGGGTTTGCACAGCATGCTAGGGATTGAACCTCGGCCACTGCATCTGTATAAACAGGCACTTTAATCTGATGAGCTATTTGTTTTTTAAAATTTTTTCCATAATTTTATTGAGAAACAAATAGCAATGAGACAGTTTCAAACCAAATTGGTAGGGCAGTTTCAATAATTAACACATTGCATACATTCTTCCTAGTGGCTAATTGCTGTACAAAATACGGACATGATATCCTATTTACAAACACTATTAGAACAAATACCTCTATTCATTAAGAAAATGTAACTATATATCTATACTAGCCATTTTGAATACACAGATACAAAATGGATATTCAGCTGTATACCCCCCCTTTTTTTTTAGGTTCCATCATTTGAATATTATAGGTGTGTTAACTCAGCAAAATATTCTAAAAGAGTCCAGTAGTTCATAATAGTATTGGGTCTTCTGCTTCACTGACAATGTCAGAAATTGTTGACCTGAGTCCCCCACAGCTCAACATAACAGCATGGCTTTACTTCTCATACTTCGTTTTTATACTTTTCTGCTGGAACAAGGTAAAGCAGGACCTACGCAACAAGCATTGTAGCATTTGGATCTGATGAGCTCAGTGAAATCCCCTCAGGATTTATCCTGAGATCCTGTACCTCAGATTGTAGACCTTTGTCAGTGTCAGCCATGTGGATGAGTCATGGCCATTGCTTGGCCAATGTGCTCTCTGTGAAAGCCTGAGAGAGTGTTTTCTCTCCATGTGACTCTCCTTAGGCACACTCTACATCATCGATCACTTTCCTCTTTGGCCCCATAATTTCCTTGATCAGAAAATTTGGGATACTACAGACATACATGACATTACAGTACAAGTTCTCATATGTCTCATAAGTCTTAATTGACCTTGGAAGGCTAGGGCCAAAATGTTGGCTTTCCTTGCAGCCCTCCTTTTTCTATAATTTTGGTCTGCAAACTTAGGTTGTCAACCATCCAGAAGACAAGCTTATTGTTATTACCATACAATCTAGGCTGTTAAGCTTAACCTCACTATCTGTCTTAATATCAAACATCTTAGGCATAACATAGAGCAAGTATTTTTCATCAAGTATTGATATGTTGAACTTTAAGTCCTTACACAATATGATGAAAAACATTTAAAAATTAGAATATATTTTAAAAATAGGCATAAAGATTTATATAATTCTTATGTTTACATGTAAGTCAAAAAACCTAACCATATACAACCTTGAAGCAGGACAGTCCCACAACAATCTTTTCCTGACTCTTGCCTTCATTAACCACCCTCTTCTTTTTAAACAATCATTTACCCAAGAGACAGCACTTGCTGAGCTATTTGGCCAGCCCCTACATATGATTTTTGTAACTATTTTTGAAAACTGAAACGCAAGTTCTTGTATTGTTTAGTTATTTTATTTTGGTCTCTTAATTTAGGCCATTTCTCTACCATATGTCTTCTAATGACATTGACTTTTGTGAAGAACATAAATGTACTGTTTTGGAGAATTCCAACATTATTGTGCTTTAAAATTGTTCTTCATGATTAGAATAAAGTTGAATACTTCAAGACAGCGTACAGATACTGCTGCTTTTTGTTTGTGTCACACAGAGACAACCGACAATCAATTTAATACCAAGTTAGTATAGTTGATTAAAGTTTTTTAATATGACATTGCTTCATTGGAAAGTGCATTTTCTCTTTGCATTTAATATGTAACCTGTAGGATATTGTCAGAGCAGAAACTATCCTGTTACCTTTGAACCCTTCATTTATTTATTTTGAGATCAAATGATCATTCTTGGTTGGTGAGTTATTACACTGATGAGGGAAATGATTTAGGGATTTCTGATTTAGTCCTTTCATCTCCTTTTGTCAGCAAACATTTTTCTGTATTTGCATTTTTAGTACAGTTGAATTTAGGGATAAAAATCACGCTAGTTCCTTCAGTAGAAGTAACCTGCTAGCCTCTCTGGCTGCTCAGCTGGCCAGCTCACACTCTAAGGGAGCCAAGGCCATGGCTTTGAAATTTATATGGAGCCAAATACCTGGGCTCAGTTTCAAGGAAAGTTCCTTTCCCAACTCAGGATTACATGCCAGTTGCCATGTGGGAAACAGGGCACATAACTGAGCTAGAGCTGTGCAAATGTTTCTAATTCATAGCACAAGCTGTGCTAATTGTGTATCATCTTTTTATGTGAAAGATGACAATTACAATTACAGAAAATCTGTATTTTCAATATTTGAAGAGATTTGTGACTTGCTTTTCTGTTCATTGCAAGCATTGAGGACCTGTCACCTTAAATGTTGGAAACACTTGAAACTAGGTAAACATCCTTATTACTAAAATTGATGCAAAAATGATGTAAATAATGCAAAATCTATTCTTAAGATATTTGCACATTACAAAAACAACAGAAGGAGCTTACTACCAAGAAATATTTTCTCATGTAACTTCCAAAATATTTTTAAAAGTAACTTCCAAAATATTTTTAAAAGTTTAATGGATATAATTAATTTTACATGTTTATGGATTACAACACGGTATTTCCATGTATGTAAACAGCATAGGATGATCAGGCTGGGGTGATTGTAATGTTCATCATCTGAAACATTAACTATTTTGAAATGCAAAATTATCACCAATTAGAGGTATCCCATTGTGCCGAACACTGTAAGTTGTTCCTCCTACCCAGCTGTACCTCTGTAAACACGCAATCTCTCTCTGTATCTCACCTGACTCTCCCCACTTCCCAGGCTTGGAGAATCACTGCTCTACTTTCCGCTTCTATGAGATCACCTTTGTAGCTTCTACACACAATTGGGGAAACATGTGTTCCTTGTCTTTCTGTGTTTCACATAGTCTACCTAACATAAAAATGCTTTCAAGAAAAAGGGGAAAATAATGACAGAAATAAGTGAAAAAAATTGAACAGAACAAAAAGCATTTTAATACAATAGTGACATGGGTGTCATAATTGTGAGTTAAAAGGATGAATTGGAATCACTAGGTAACTATAGTGTACAAACAGTGGGAAGAGATTATCAGCTATGATCTTTTACTCTTCAGGGATAGTTTAATATTAGACTTGGTTAACTTCAGCAAGCACGGAAAATGTTAAGGGTAATCACTTAGAAGAAAATAGGGCATATAAATTCTAAATCAATATATAGAAAAAAGTGCACTAAAGAAAAACATGAAGAAAATAAGCAAGCAAGAAAGAGAAAACAATAAAAACAAATAAAAACAAAGGGTCACGCAAGATAAAAATTATGGTAAGAGAAATTCATATATGTCAATATAAAACCATAAATGAATTTAACAGTTGAATGACAGAGCTTAATGACTGGGTAAACCAATCAGATAAATATTTGTGAAGATTCATCTGAAGAATAGGGACATATAGGGTCAAAAGTGAAAGGATGGAGGAAGATTTATCAGGCAATGATTGATGAAAGAAACCAAGTGTGATTGTATTAATATCAGAAAAAAAAGAACTTTAGGTCAAAAAGCCTAGTATATTCAGAAGGTCATAACACAAGGGGAGAAAAGGATTTAGTCAGAAAATATAATTCAAATATGAATGAAATAAATAAAATAACCTCAAAATGTACATAAAATGACCGACCCACTGTTATTTTAAATAGCAATTCCTACATGCTTTTCTATGTTACTTATAGGAAGAATGGGGGAAAAACCCTACTTTATAAGATTAATACATAAAAGTATAAATTTTTATGGAAACAGTATGGAGATTCCTCAAAAAGCTAGGATTAGAGGTCTCATTCAGGCCAGCTCTTTCCCTCCTAGGTATTTTTCCAAAAGTACTGAAATCATTATACTGTAGGGATATAGGGATATATGTGCACCCATGTTTATAGCAGCATAATTTGTCATATCTAAATCTTGGAAACAACTGAAATGCCCATCAACTGAGGAATGGATCAAAAAAGATATGGTATTTTTACACTATAGAATATTATTGAGCTCTAGAAAAGATAAATTCAAGACTTTGCAGATAAATGGATGCAGCTAGAGATTATATTGGTAAGTGAGATAAATCATATCACATGTGCCAACTTCATATTATCTCACTAGTGAGAACCTGAAAGAGTAATTAAAATTTAAGAGGTACAATAGATGCTGTGAAAGGGAAAGAAGTTCTTCAGTGGGAAGGATTGTTGAACTGGGATTAGGAAAAGGATAAGTGAAAGAAGGGAAAAAGCTATAGTTAGAGATATATCCAGAGTATTATGGATTATTGTATTGTTGATTTCTGCTGGTCTTTGAAAGGAGCAGTTAATGCTTACAATTTTTGTTCTCTGATTTTTTTCCTCTTTTGAATTTTTTATAACTTTTTCATTATTTTTTAAACCAATCTTATGCATTTATGTCTCATAATCTGAAAGACTAATTAGCATAGCGTCATGTAATACAGCAACCATTGTTGGATTCCTGTTGCTTTGTTCAGTGAACTCTTGTATCATTTCTAATGCTGTTTTCTTCTCTCACTGGTTTGTATTCTTTGAAAATAATAAAAAGTGCAAACTTAATTTAATGGGTATACAGAAGTATATACATTTAAAGTGTATACATTTAAGGATCATATATATTCTTATCAAGCTTTTATAAATGGGACATTTATAAAAGTTTGTTGTGTGCTATAAATTGAAATAAATTTCTGTCAAGTTTTAGAGCTGGGCCAGTGAGATAGCTCAGTTGACTAAGCACCTGTTTAGGCAAGTGCAGTGACCAGGATTTGATCCCTGGCACCAAATGGTGGGGTGGCTTCTGTCCCTGGGTGTGCTGAGACAGCCACCGAGATTGGGTGTGGTAGTGCATGCTTGTAATCCAAGCGCTGAAAGCAGGAGGATCACTTCGAGTCCAAGCTGCATAGTGAGACCTATCAAATACATTAAAAAAAATTGAAAGCTGCTATTCAACCTAAAATTTCTGATCATAGCATAGTTAAGTCAGAGCTTAAAAACAGAAGGATGAATAAAAGTGTTTTTAATACTTGGAAATGAACAATAAGCATTTAAATTATTCATATTCTAAGAAGAAATAAATGAATATTAAAATAATTATTAATAATTAAAAGATAAAATACTTCAGGTAAAACTTATGGAAGGCTGTAGAAGCAGTATATTGAAAAAGATCTGTCATCTTAAGTGCTTATATGTGAGTAAAAATAAAATTAATAAGCTAATATGTAATTAAAGTTATTAGAAAAGAACAGCAATGCTAAAATAAAGAAGTAACTGAGAAAAAAATGGATTGGAAAATAGACAGACATAACAGAGGTGGAAAAAAAGAATAAAGGTTTTTTTTTTCTTTTTTGTATTTTAGGTAGGGTCTACAGCGTGTTCAGGGTCTCACTACTAGATTGGACTCATAGTGATCCAGCTGTTTACAGTCTTCTAAGAACTGGGATTATAGGCTCGCATCACCACTTCCAGTCTCAATCTCTGTCTCTGCTGGTGGGGCTGGACGGCAGGCCCAGGGATTGAACCTCTGACCCCTGCCCCTGCTTGCAGGTGCTTTAACCTGCTGAGCTATTTGGCTGGCCCTTTAAAGTTTGTTTTTTGTGAAGCTTGAAAAAATAACAAAAAGTGACAAAATTGAGAAAGGGGAAAAAAGGATGGGAGACATAACTACATAATATATATATATATATCTCCAGGGATTGAACTCAGGCCCTTGTGCTTGTTAGGGAAGTGCTTATTCCACTGAGCCATCTCCCTGGCCCTTAAAATATTTTTTTTAAAAATGAAAATTTGAGAGGAGGAAAAATTGCGACTATATACTGATAAAATCTTTCAGTTAAAAAGAAAATACTTTAGGATATACAAAATCATCCAGCTATAGAGTGTTTATAACAGACACACCTGAAACCTAAAAGAATGAAAAATTGATATAAATTAAAATAATATAGGAGGATAGTAGTAAGCCCAAAATCATAAAGTAACAATAGTAATATCATAGCAATTAAAAATTAAGACATAAGGTCAAATAGTATTTAAAAATAAAATTTCATATCACTAAGAAATGAATAGTTCAAAGCTTCTATGAACAGAAAAACAAAGTATATTGATCAATGTATATGAGACCGAGTATATAGAAAAACGGCCAAATCCATTATCATTTTGTGACCCACTTTTCATCTTGCTGAGATAAAATACCAGACACTTATAAGTTATATGAGGAAAGGTTTACTTCAGCTCAGTTTCTGGAGGTTTTGGTTCATATTCAACTGGCTCCAAGACAGGGAGGCATGGTACAGAGGCATCACAGAGGAGAACCTCTTCATGCTGTGGTAGGCAGAAGGCAGAGAAGCGGTAGTGGCGGGGAAGCAGCTCCAGCTGCAGCAAAAGAAGAGGAGGAGGAAGAGGGGATGAGGAGGAGGAAGAAGAGGAAGAGGAAGAGGAGGAGGAAGAAGAGGAGGAAGAGGAGGAGGAAGGGGAGGAGAAAGAAGAGGAGGAAGAAGAGGAGGAGGAAGAGGAGGAGGAAGAAGAGGAGGAGGAAGAGGAAGAGTAAGAAGAGGAGGAAGAGGAAGAGGAGGAGAAAAAAGAGAAAGAGGAGGAGGAAGAAGAGGAGGAAGAAGTGGAGGAAGAGGAGGAGGAGGAAGAAGAAGGAAGAGGAAGAGGAGGAGGAGGAAGAGGAGGAAGAAGAGGAAGAAAAGAGGAGGAGGAAGAAGAGGAAGAGGAAGAGGAGGAAGAAGAAGAAGGACAACAACAACAACAACAATCACCTTTCAGGTTGTGCCACTTGCACTAAGAGTGGGGGCTTTTTTCTGTAGTAAATCCGTTTAGCCACCCAGAACTTTACAAATTCCATTCAATGGACTATGTATGAGCACCCCAACCTTTGAGGAAAGCCTGCAAGCCATAACACTGTGGAATGTTTGTAAACATTTTCCCCAGGAATTGACAAGTAGAATATGTTCATGAAACTCCTCTGAAAACCCACTTGACATTTCAAAGTCTTGTGCTAACCTCATGACCAAGACTTGCATTCCTAGGAAGATGCCTAAGAGAAACCCTTGTGTGCGTATGAACTGAGAGGGCTTTACCAACAATGGCTGTGACTATGGAACATTCTAGACCATGTGCCAATTGTGGGTGGGCATTTGGATGGCTTCAGTTTTTTTTCCTAGATTGTTATTTAAGGGAATATGTGATACAAATGCAAGAAAAATAGATTTTTTTTCTATCAGAGATCAAACTCAATACCTTCTGTTTACCAGGCAGGCACTTAAGCTGCTGAGATGTCTCCCCAGCTGAAAAGTAGGAGATTAGTAGACACAAAATTCTTGGGAGCAAGGCTATGAGGCACACAGAGGGGAGGAGTCCACAAAGCATCAGAAGGGTCAGGTTCTAGCTTATCTTTTAAGCTAAGAGCAGGTGGCAGCATGAGTTCTCATTACAGATTTTACATATATTACAAATATTTTTGTACTAAACGATAAATATAAATAATATGATGCAAAATACTTTTGCTATAAATAATAATATTATATAAAATAATTTCACATAAAATTGAGCAAAAGGATTTTAGGTCCTTCAAGCCATTTTGCTTGAGGAGGATCTGGAGTTAAAAAATAAAACAATTAAATATATTAATAACCTTTTTTTACAATGCAATACAGAGTCAGAAAAATGCAGAAATTAAAACACCTATGGGCCAAATTCTTCATGTGTTTTGTACTTGGTCTCAAAATTTGACATTTCACTATGAATTTATCAGAAATAAACAGTATGCACTGACTATTTTTTAATCCTTTCCCAAGCTTCTCTTCTTCTTCTTTAAAATCAGGGTCCTTTACAAAGAGAGATTCATGGTGAGTGAATGGGTGGGGATAACTCAGCCTGTCTATGCCCTGAGCCTGGTGGAACACACTGTAGCCTGTACTGATACTCAAGCTTGAGAACAGATAAAAGTTATTTTTTCTGGGGTCCAAACAATGACCCCAGTTCTTGGGAGGCTATCGTAGAGGAGGATATTTTAAAAAAATCTTAAAAAAAAATCTATCTATTTATTTATTTGGTACAGGGTCTTGCTACACATCTCAGACTCCCTAGCACTGCGATTACAGGTGTGTGCCACCACACCCAGTTTTGGTGGCAGCTAGGCGGCTGAGGAGCGGGGCAGGTGCAGCAGGTGGTGATGGGGATCCAACCTGGGTCCTTGCTCTTGCCAGCCAGGTGCTTAAACCTCCAAGCTATCTTACTGCCCCTGACTTTTTTTAAAGGGGAGACTTTTTTTTTATTTTTCAAAGAATACAAAATAGTAATCAATCAATCAATCATTAAAAACGATACAAAGTAGGTACAAATCTGAAAGACATAGGAGTGGGTAGTTTAAGGGAGACATTTGAAAGCAAGTTTTTCAGGCCTTCAGCAACGGAGGGACATTATCGCAAGCAGAGGATCAGCTTTCATTTTTACTGCAAGTTTGTGGAAGCATATGAGATCAGTGTGCCGGAAGTGAAACTAACAAAAGATTTGTAGCGACTGGGTTGGGAGCAGAGACTGCTGAATAGAATAAGGAGTCAAAAAGAAGGCAGTGGCTAAGCTCACGGACCTAAGACTATGGCAAAAATTGAAACTTCAACCTGCAGGCAATGAGATTTCAACGAGATATTCAGCACAAGAGTGACTTCCTTGCATTGGAGGTTTTAAAAGTCACATGTAAAAGATGAACCAATTTCCTTGCCTGATTATCACCTTCAAATGTTAGCACTGGGAGGGCTCTGGGAAGGTGATTTAATCTCATCTGCAGTCACGGAATTCTATGTTTTGTTGAAAAACAGCCTAGGTATAGAAAAAAAGGTAAAATTCTACATTTATTTCTAGAGCAGTCATAGGGAAAAAATGGTATTACTTGAAGCAAAGCCATGTTGCATCACAGATCTAGATAGAGAAGTTTTTAAAAAAGGAATTAATAAAAGCAAATATTTCAGATTATTTAGTTCTCATTGAAGTCCAAAGCTGATGTTCTTCTAGCTTTCTACAGGGAAGTTTTAAGCAATTTAAGCGTAAGTCGATATTCAAATTTGGTTTGTAATGCAGTTGTCTAAAAAGTAGATATCCTGATAAAAATTCTATTTGTGTGTCTGGGGAGATAGCTTTATGGTCTACACGCCTGCCTGGCAAACGGAAGGACCTGGTTTGGATCCCGGTACCACATACCATGCTGGCCAGGAACCCAAGAATGCTGTTGCTGGCCAGAATCCGGGTGTTGGAGGAGAAAATAGATTTAATGAAGCCCAAGTCTGTGAGGTCAGGATCATGGATATATCCCTACTGCCTGGCAAAGTGCCTTGCACGTAGTAGGTGCTTACTCAATAATTGAAATAGATCAACCATGGAAATGTAAGGTTGTACGTGAATTTTACAAAGGATGGTAGCTGAGGTTTTGAATCCCTGTAAAAAGCACTTTGTTGCTGTTTCCATTGTTTGCTTCTTTGTGTTTCTTCATTATTTCAGATCAAATCATTTTTATAACTGGAGGCTTTGTCATATGAACTATTTTTGTTCATATCTCCTTGATTTTTCACTGCATAAAAACTGTGTTCCAAGAACAAAAATTCAAGGGGAGCTTTTTTTTCTCTAGCATAGTTGAGCTCAATGCCTATGATCTCCATCAGCCATGACAGATAGAATCATGTGGGCACAGTGTTTGCCACTGCAAGGGTATTGTGGGAGTGAGGGAGGGAGTTTTGCCAAGCAGTTTTGTACTCTGCAGCCATTCTCATCGAGAGAGAGAGAGAGAGAGAGAGAGAGAGAGAGAGAGAGAGAGAGAGAGAGAGATCTATACCAAACTAATATGGTATAGAAAGGAGAAGAAAATATCCTCTCTTTATAAGTTCTTTATGGTGAATTAGGATGATGACATTTGAAGGACAAAAGTCTTCAAATAGACAAAGGAACATTAAAGTGAATTAAAATTATTATAGTGATAGATTAAAAAATGAAGTTATAACACTGGATGAGGACTAATGAATAAAAACATAATTTCACTTAGTTAAACACTAATATACTTATTGAAATGATGTTATGTGCAAAGTACTGCAACCAGCAAGTCAGTGAGGTTGTAAGACAATTTTTTTTCCTCCAAAACAATTTGTGATTCCACTGTGTGAACTGATTCAGATGAAACTATCCTTATCAGCAGCAAAGGGAAAACACAAAACCTACTTAGGGAATAATGGGGAGTTTCCCTGCAGAACCTTTACTCAAGTTAACAAAAATATAGTTAATGTTAGGAATTCTACATGTCATTTCCATCAAGATGTCTCCTGCTTCAATCAACCAATGATGTAGCTTTTTACCCAGAAATATATGTAGGATGTACATTAGAACACAAGAAAGGTGACCGATCTCCTTAGCTATGAAGGCAACAGGTGACAGAACTCATGCTACTGCGTTTCCCACTTTGTGCTTTGTTGAAGACAAAGAATGCACATGAATGGGTCTTCCTTTAAGAGAAGGTGAAGAAGAAAGGCAGGAGGAGGTCTGTCCTGCTGCTTGGCTCACATGCACTGTTCAGGACTGGGCTTTACAAATGTCATGTCCCAACATGGGGATGAAATATTGCTTAGACCAGGAAGGGTAAAGGAAAGGAGGTAGGCATCTCTCTGCTTAGGGCCCTTAGACTGAGGATGGCCTTACTTGCCCTTGATCCTGGACATGTCTAATGAGTGTGAGCATCTTTGGTGGACGCACCCTCTCTGCTTGTCACAGAATCACTGCTAACAGCATCCCCTTCTGATAGACACCTTGCCAGGACACAGTGAAGCTCCAGAAGTCTGTTCTCTGAATGTTTTCAGACAGCCAACGACTTCTAGAGTTGGTGAGTTGATCTAGCATTATACATTTTTAAGTGACTGGTTTACCCGAGCTTGTCCTGAACTGCAGAACCACAGCTAGATAGACTAATTGCATGGAGGGAAATTAACATATCTCCCTCATGAAGAAGGGTGGTTTGGATACATTACAGAAGAAATTTCTGTATAGGATGAGCAACAAGGCCAGAGAGTCGTCAAAATCTACTCAGATTTATAAATCAACAATTCTTCTACAATAAATTTGGTGGTTACAACTAAATAATGACCACCTTCTAAAATTTCCTGCCACAAACAGACATTGTCTCTCTGAAATATAAGCAACTAAGAAATGAGCAGGAAAAGAGGGTCACTGGCAGCCTTGAAAACCCTTTTTTGGGGGCCAGGGAGATGGCTCAGTGGAATAAGCGCTTCCCTGGCAAGCGCAACGGCCTGAGTTCAATCCCCAGTTCCGCCAAAAAAAAAAAAAAA
>NW_004524596.1:10650971-10655823 GCF_000260255.1 Octodon degus | reverse complement strand
AAACGGTTTTGCAAGCTTGTGATTGAGAGTTTCATTTCCTCTATATCTCTTTGACTCTGCTTCATGCGATCTATTTCTTTCCTGTATTGCTCATTCAGGGATTCCGTCATTTTTCTAATCTCCTCTATTTTTTTTTTATCAATATCTTCTTTAGAAGCAGTTAGAAATTCTTTTACTGCATTGTTTATTTCAGGTTGGGTTTCCTGCCTACGTTTCTCTGGTTGCTTCTTTACTTCATCTGCTATGAGTTCTGAGAGTTCTTTTTTTTATTTCAGAAAAGAATTACACTCTGATTTCCTCTGTATCTTTCTGTTGTTGCTTATTTACTATCGACGCTCTTAATTCATGCATTTGAGCCAAGCTAGTGTCCTCCGCACTTGTTCTGGGTGGGCACTGGGTTTCTTTCATATGTTTCTGCATTTGCTTCTTTAGTGCAGATGTTATTAATTCAGGGATTTTTTTTTTCCAATCTGAGGTCTTTTATATCTTTCTGCAGCTGTTTCTTTATTTTAGAAGCTGTTGATTCATTGCTTTCAGGTGTGTGATTTCCATTTTTTCTGTGTTAGAGTCCTCTGCACTTGTTATGGGTGGGGTTGGGTTCTGGGTTGCATTTTGCTCCTTCTCGTCATTTTGTGTAGCTCTGTCTTCTGACCTTTGTTGTAGATATTTGCTGTAGTTATAACCTTCGCACGTACTGAAGTTCAGGTGCAGCTCTACAAAGTTTCGACTTATCCAGCTGTGTCTTGCTTGTGTCTGGCTGCTGTGCTCAGCTCTTTCCTGCTGCTGCCCTTGAAGGTGAATATGTTGTGCCCCTGGGCTAGGACTGGGTTTCCCGGAAGTGGGCAGAAATTCCTACTCGGCAGGCGGGGTGGGGAAGATACTGTGGAATGTTGGGGTCGGCCCGAGGGGGTGGGAGAGTGTTCGGCCCACGGTGTGCCTGGGCTGTGACTGGTCCTGCCAGCACAGGGTAGCAGGAAGCTCTCCACACGCTCACTAGACCTAGGCTTGGACTGGGTCTCGGTCATTCATCTTTAAATCCTTTTCTTCAAACCTATTTTTAATTTTTTTAGCATTCTTCTAACAGAATTTACTATTTTGTGTTCCAAATTGTGCACTTTGCCCCGTGGTAGAGGCCATTATGTTGATGGTGACAGTGAAGTTTGTGTGTCATGTGCATGCATGTGTGCATGCATGTGTTTTGGGCCAAGGTTAAGATTGCAGCATTTTTCCTGAAGGTTGGAGGCTTGGCCACATGTTGGAAGAGGATGTGACTACCTGTGTAATGTGACGGTGTTGAGAAGAAAATGTATAGTGATTTTTTTCTTTGAAATATAGACTAATGTATCAGAGGAAATTATTCTTAACCTTTTCCCCATAATGGGAATTATGGATGGCTATGAGCCAAAAAGATTGGCACAGAGTTGTACACTAAATTGAACATTACTAAGTCAAAAGGCAGGAAAGCAGGGAAATAGGGTTTTGTATCTTGGAGTAGAAGAAATGAGGTGTTCTACCTTTCTGATAAAGCAAAGGGATCTGTAACCCTGAACCAACCATGAATTTACCTTTATTTTGTAAAACCTTGCCACAAATTTGATAGAAACAAAAACACCAGAAAATGCTCACAGCACCACATCTAAGCGAAACCTTTAAGACTTCAATAGATTTTGACTGATCTCAGCTGCCCTTGTACTCCTCTGGTCTTGGGACCAATTGTATCTGGTTTGGGGACTTAATATATCAAGAGTTAACTTCTTGCTAATTAAATAAAAGGAAAGAGGATTTCAATTTTTGAAAAATCGATCATTTCTGTAACATAGGCTTCCTGCTATAGTTTATCAAAAGATATATACCTTTGGAAAAGTAAATGTGACTTTAGACTATTTTCATGGAATAGATCCTCAATATTTTTATAAGGAATGTTTTAATTATCTCAAATTTGTGTCATCAAAGAGATAGGATAGTAGATATGGAAGATGAAGGCAGAAAAGATTTTCAGCCAAGAGTCAAGTTATCTTGAAAACTCTTGGTTAGGTCTCTTTTTTCCCTGGAAATCTTTAGAAACCCAAACCATGGATTCAGAGGAGACAAGACCATATTTTACTAGAATGTCCAGATTCTAATCAATAGGTGAGACACTGTTAAATTACACTGCTGGTAGAATCAGTAAATATCTGAGCAACTATTTAATATGTAAGGGAGGAAGGCAGGATGCTGATTAGAAGTCATTTCCTGGGCCAGGGAGATGGCTCAGTAGAGTCAAGTGCTTCCCTGGCAAGCACAAGGGCCTGAGTTCAATTCCTGGTTCTGAAAAAAAAAAAGTCATTTCCTGTGGGTCCTAAGGTGAGCTACTTTCCCTTCCAGTTAGTCTTTTTGAACCTGATTGTGAGGTTGAGTTCAAGTTCACTTTATCGTGGTTGTATCCATGAGACCCTGAAGGAACAAACACACTCTTGCCAACCAAGTAGGAAGAACTTTAGACTCCCACGATTTTCTTGTTCTGTTTATCCTGCTCTGTCCTTCAGTCTCCTGGTTACACAGATACAGGTGAGAGAACTCGTAAGTTTACTAACTAGGTGAATATTTTCTGGGAAATGATACCCTTGTCTCTTCCTAGGCTTGTCTCTCCAAATGACTCATTGGGAGGCTCCCTCCTCACTTGGGGGAGGTGCAGTCTGCGTCTTGCTCAGTTTTCAAGAACCACCCTCTGGGCCAAGAACTGAGTCCCTACAGTTTCTTTCTTCTGTCCACTTGGGTTTATAGCATAAGTGGGTTGGTGGGGTGGGGTTGGGGTGGACTTTATTAATAAGTTGGGGGTAATGGGCCATGTTTAGAACTTTGGCATTGGTTTCTGAAACTCAGACTTGCACTCTGATTAAAATGTGACGTATTTATTCAGTTTTGGATTGTAGGTGTTAATTCAGAAGGAATAGAAAAATATCTCAATCTCCTTTCTGTTTGCTACCTGTATAATAGTTGCTTTTGCCTATGGTTTCTTTCTTTCAGAACTTACCCTGAAGGTCTCTGAATATAGAATAAGAAGGCACAGCTGAATCATCACCAAAAGAGGTTCATGCAATTTATCATCCAGCACATAACACCACTGAGGGTGAAAGGAATTTACTAAGTCAAACAGGAATCTAGGACAGCATGTTGATAGGGTTCACGACTGGAAAATCAGAATCTATGGTCATGTTAACCTCTGACTTCTGAAAGGAATTGGTTCTTTCCAGCAAGGCCTTACATAGTTGTGCTAACATGAGGGGAATGAAGAACAAGTGTGTTCTGGTCGTCGAAGGAGGTGGGCCACGTAGACATTCATGAGTAATAAAGGCTATGTTATTTGGGCTACCTTCTTTGTCTCCACAGGAAGTTAGTAATACAGATGACGAAGTCATAAATGAATAGAGGACATGAATTTTCATATAAAAGCAATTCTAGAGGCTGTGGAAATTATAAGATGGCTTATACATGGACTGTGCCCTAAGGAGTTTATGATCCAGTGTTAAAGAACATTATGAACCAAGGAGCAAGGTACAGTTTCCAAGATCATTTCTGAATTTGGCAAAAGTTAAGATCTTTTGAAAGAGAATACTTTCAGAGTATTTTGTAGTAATTTGGTTATTTCTTTCAGATGTTAGGTAAAATTATAGCATAGGAAATAATCACATAATAGAATGATGTTTTACATTTGGTACAATTAAGAATTCAAATGTGTTTGAAGAAGAGTCAAAAACTTTGTTTGCAATCGTTTTTGTAGGCCATAATATTACATATTATGGACATTGGAGGCTGGACCCTGGATATGTAGGTCCACACATTCTTTGACTGGAGGACCAACTGGAACTCCCAAGACACAGGAAAAGGTGGTCCCATGTGTGCAAGTGCACATATGTTTTTGGCTGGTTAACTGACCAGAACCCTCAAGACCCAGGATAGCAAGTCCTGGGCACATGAAGTAATCAATGAGACCAGCAACACGGAATTGTCTGAAGCAGCAGAGAGAGGCCAGAAGTTAGGATCTTGAGAGCTCCACCACCAGAGGTGCAGCCCCAGTCCCTACATCCAGAGGCCAAGATCAGCTCCATTCCCAGAGCAATTCCCTTGGCAACCTTGGCTAGAGGACATGGCACATTTCTGGGGTCTGACTTGGATATGATCACAGAGCTGTAAACACCAGAGATATTTTACTTCTACTTTCATTCTCCATTGTTTGTCTGATTGGCTAGCTCTTTCTTGTCTAGTTGGAAGTCTTTCTGTTTTTTCTTTGTGTTTATTTTGTTTTTGGATTTTTTTCTTTTTTGTTTTCTGTTTCTTGGGTCTACTTTTTTATTTCTTGTTTTTTTTCTTTCATTTCCATTTTCTTTCTCTTTTTCACTGTTGATGTTTCTTATCTATCTGTCTCTTCCCTTTCTAATTATTTCACATTCTATTTCATTCTTTTCCCCCGTGCCCTCCAATTTCCACATGTAGGTGATCATTCTTTTATCTATAGTCTTGACTACTATATTTGTTTGAACTTGTTCATCACTTTATCTTGACCCCTACCCATCTTAACCCCCAGACCCAAAAAAAGGGTAAAATCATTCCACTAAGGGGAAATTTACTGCACAAGTTACATGGCATGTTTTTGATTTTCTTATATAACTTTGAAGTTTGCTCCTGTGGTCAAAGGTAGCAGGTTAATAGTTTCCATAGTTTGTTAGTAGTTAAGATGTACTTGAGAGACCCAGTCCTAGCCCAGGTCCGGTGAGTGTGTGGAGAGCTTCCTGCTACCCTGCACTGGCGGGACCAGTCCCAGCCCAGGCGCAGCGTGGGCTGGACTCTCTCCCACCCCCTCGGGCCGCCCCCC
>NW_004524596.1:10648529-10650871 GCF_000260255.1 Octodon degus | reverse complement strand
AATGATCCCAATACTCTGAGTATGTCCTTCTGGACTGGTTGGTTGTGATTTCATGTAGAAATGCAGATTGTTTCAGCAAAGAAAAAAGAGGTCTCTGGAAATAGTTTCTTGTTTCCATTACAATGTAAACTGTTAAAAATCTTAAGCTGCTGAGCAGTGCTGAATTTTACTGTTTTGTTGCAAATGCAATCAAACAGGGAAACAATGCCTTATTCATCACCTTTCTTTCCTTATGCTCTCTCAAGGATGCCAGCATAACAGATTATTGGAATCTTGATTATGTTTTGATGTTTGTACAAACAAATCTTTTCATGGTTTCATCAGGTGATCTTTGAGGCCAAATAAGAATCTATCAATTATTTACATTATCTATCCAAAACCAAAAGGGTAAATAATTGAAAATTAATATATTAAGGTCAAAGCTAATGAAGTTTATTTAGCTATTGGATAAGATCTATGACATCTAACCTCTACATTTGAATGATATTCACATTTGAATAATATTCAATATTCAATTAAAATGTTCAGCAACTGCTTCTCCATTTCAGTTGGATTATGAGCTACAAATCTATATGCAAGGTACTTATCAAAGAACTATTCTGTGCTAGCTCTTCCTCATTTCTCATTTATAATCAAGAAAAGAGTTGAGATAAGATTACTGTATTTTAAAGATAAAATAACTGAGGCTTATCAAAGCAATAAACTTAAGTTTCTATGGCTTGGCCTCAGAACTACATATAAATCTGCTTTCTCTGAGACCCTGCATTCTTCTAGAATGCCAAATATCAATAGGAAAATGTGATTTCCTTTAAATTTAAAGATTGTCACAATTTTCTAAGGACATTCATGGCTTCCTGAAAAATCTCTTGAGAGTGTGACAGTGGAGGGTGGTAAAATCATTGGAGACAGTAGTCGCAGGAAGCTTGAATCTATTTGAAATTGGAGATATTCACATGGGACAGTATATCTAGGGTTTCTTTCTTTCCTCTTAAAACTCTTTTTAGATCTATCCAATAAAATTTCCAAAACTCAGATTAATTACATATGTTTAGGATGTGGAGGTAAACGTGCTATTCAAACATTTTATGACATGCTTTGTTTATGGTAGTTTGTTTTCCTAAATTCATTTCCTTTTTTCCCATAATTTTCTTGAGAAATAGCGATGAGGCAGTTTCAAGTCAAATTGGTAGGAAAGTTCCAATAATTAACACATTTCATACTGCCTTCCTAGTGGCTATTTGTTGTACAAGATGCAGACATGATATCCTATTTACAAACACTATTAGAATAAATCCCTCTATTCCTTGAATTAAGAGAATGTAGCTATATACTTATCCTAACCATTTTGGATACACACATACAAAATGGTCATTCATCTTTTTTTTTTTTTGAGTTTATAATTTTTATTTTATTGAGGAACAAATAGCTATGAGATAGTTTCAAAACTGATTAATAGGACAGTTTCAAAAATCAATACATTGTACATTGTTATCTTCTTAGTGGTTATCCATAGTACAAGATGCAGACATGATATCCTGTCCAAACACTGTTAGTACAAATCTTTCTTCTCATTGAATTAAGTGAAAGTAGCTGTATATCTATCTTAACTATTCTGTATATACACATACAAAATGGTCCTTCCTTTGTATCCCCTTTTTTATTTAGTCCTGTCAGAGATGGGTATTCCATTGGCATCTAAATACTCTAGGTGCTTGAATTCAGCAAATCAATCCAACACAGTCCAGCAGTCCACAATAGTAATGGGTTATCTGCAGAAGTTGTTGACTTGAGCCTTTCACAGCTCAGCATATTAGTATGGCTTTAATTTATAAACCTCGTTTTTATACTTTTCTGCTGGATGATTAAGACCAAGATAAAGCAAGACCTGTATAACAAGAAATGTAACTTTCATATCTGATAAGGTCAGTCAAGTCCACTCAGGATTTATCCTGTAACCCTGTACCGTGGTTTGCAGATCCTTTGTCATTGTCAGCCATGTGGATGAGTCACGGCCATTGCTTGACCAATTTGCTCTCTCTGAACACTTTATTATTTTTTTCAAAATTTTATTGATAAACAGCAATGAGACAGTTTCAAATCAAATCGGAAGTACAGTTTGAACAAATAACACACTGCATATATTCTTCTTAGTGGTTAATTGCTATACAAGATGCGGACTTGAGATCCTATTTAAAACACCATTAGAACACATCATTCTATTCATTAAGAGAATGAACTATATAACTATCCCAACCTCTTTGAATACACAGATACAAAATGGACATTCATCGGTATACCCCATTTTTTCTAAGTTCCGTTATTGAATATTATAGGTGTGTAAA
>NW_004524596.1:10643442-10646285 GCF_000260255.1 Octodon degus | reverse complement strand
ATAGGATCACAAGTCCGCATCTTGTACAGCAATTAACCACTAAGAAGAATATATGCAGTGTATTATTTGTTGAAACTGTACTTCCGATTTGATTTGAAATTGTCTCATTGCTATCTGTTTATCAATAAAACTGTAGGAGAAAAAAAAAAGATGTACTTGAAACTATTTTCATTACTAACTGTATTGTTTTAGCCAGGAGAGCATATATGCTATAATCAGATTTTCTCCCCTGTGTGATCACAATGTGATTATATGGGATAATATATAATCCCAGTGCCACAACCACAACCCAATGCCAAAGGATTGGGTGATGAGCCAAACACTAACTTCACACCCTTTACAGATTGGGAAGGTAGGTTCTTGGCATAGCTATAAAGAACCACCTATGTCTAGAGAACATCCCTGAAAACTGACGTCTCCTAGGAGTTTCTCTGAGAGCTACATTATTAGTTTCCTACCTTGAAACTAATAATGTATCTCTCATAAGAAATCAGCACACATCAACATAGAATACAAAATAAAAGAAAAGAGAAAAGAGAAAATGACAAAACAGAAGCAAAATGCAACCCCAGACTGCCTAGTACACGTAGAACTCAAAGAGATAGATGAAATTAAGAGGCAGACACTGGATCTTTTTGAAATGATAGCAACAAAACTGGAAAAGAAAACAAGTGGAAAGGCTATAGAGAGAATAATCTCTCAAGAACAAAAAGAAATGATGCTTAAAATCAAAGATATTAGAGAAGACACAGATATAAAAATAGATGATCTTAGAAAAAACATGGACAAAAAAAGCCCAACTTAGGAAATGAATGGAATCCATGAAACAGATCCAAACAGAAATCTAAGAGAGTAAAACCTCTGTGAAAGTAGATGCAACAGATTGACAGAGAAGATAAAATATCATAACTTGAAGACAGCTAGTGATCATGAAAGGAAATATATTTTAAAAATAGCAAGAGACCATGAACAACCCATCTAACAGCTACAAGATGAAACAAAGAACAATAATATGTTTGTTTGGGTTCAATGAGAAATCTGGAGACAGCACAAGTACCATAAAAACTTTCTAAGAAATAATGGCAGAAAACACACCAAATGTAGATAAAGCATTTGACATACAAATAAATGAAATGTATATAACTCCATATAGTAGAAATAAAACTATGCCAGAGTCCCAGTCCTAGTACAAGTCTGGTGAGTGTGTGGGAGAGCTTCCTGCTACCCTGCGCCGGTGGGACCTACTACTGGTCCCAGCCCAGGCGCAGTGTGGGTGAGACCCTCTTCCACCCCCTTGGGATGCCCCCCAACACTCTGCAGCACCTCTGCCACCACGCCCGCTGAGTAGGAATTTCGGCCAGGTCCTGGAACCCCCAGACCCAGTCCTAACCCAGGCCTGGTGAGTGTGTAGGAGAGCTTCCGGCTACCCTGGGCCAGCAGGACTACTACTGGTCTAAGCCTAGGTGCATCATGGGTGAGACCCTCTTCCACCCATTGGGATGTCCCCCACCACTATGCAACACCTCCCACACCTAGCCCACCAAGTAGGAATTTCTGCTGCATTCCAGGAACCCCCAGACCCAATTCTAGCCCAGGTGCGGTGACTGTGTGGGAGAGCTGCCTCTCCCCCTTACTCCACCTTGTCCCCTCCAGGCTGAGCTCAGGCCTGGCATACAGGCCTGGGGTGTAACCATGCCGCTGCAATCCCTGAAGAGAGTGTAGAGTATAGAACCACCCAGCTAGTCCAGGAGTAGAAAATCTTGCCAGAGGGGCACAACAAGTTCACCCCCAAGGGCAGCAGCAGGAAGGAGCTTCACACAGCAGCCAGACCCAAGCCAGACACAGCTGGATAAATGCAAACTTTGTAGACCTGCACCTGAACTTCAGTACGTGCTAAGGTTATAACTACAATGAAGATCTACAACAAAGGTCAGAAGACAGTGCTACACAAAGTGACGAGAAGGAACAACATGCAACCTCAGAACCCCACCCCACCCATAACAAGTGCAGAGGACACTAACACAGGAAAAATTGGGAATCACACAGCTGAAAGCAATGAATTAACACTGTCTGAAATAAAAAAAAACAGCTGCAGAAAGTTATAGAGGAACTCAGATTGGAAATAAAAAAAGAACTCCCTGAATTAATAACATCTGCAGTAAAGAATCAAATGCAGAAACTTATGGAGGAAACCCAATGCCCACTCAGAACAAGTGAGGAGGAACTAGCTTGGCTCAAAGGCATGAATTAATAGTGTTGATAGTAAATAAGCAACAGCAGAAAGATATAGAGGAACTCAGAGTGCAATTCTTTTCTGAAATAAAAACGAATTCTCAGAACTCATAGCATCTGAAGTAAAGAAGCAACTACAGAAACATAAGCAGGAAACCCAATCTGAAAAAAAACACTGCAGTAAAAGAATTTATACCTGCTTCAAAAGAAGACATCAATAAAAAAATAGAGATTAGAAAAATGACGGATTCCTTGAATGAGCAATACAGGAAAGAAATAGACTGCATGAAGCAGAGTTAAAGAGATATAGAGGAAATTAAAATCTCAATCACAAGCTTGAAAAACCGTTTAGTGAATGTGAAGACAGAGTTTCAGATCTTGAAGATGCTGATGCAGCTAGTGAAAAGGTTAAGAAAGAATCTCTTAAAAACAACGAGGATGCAGGAAAGAATAATCTATCACCTGCAAGATGATGCAAAGATGAACTATGTGAGACTATTAGGCATCAATGAGAAAGAAGGAGTCAATACAAATGACATTAAAAAACTATAGGCAGAAGTAATAGCAGAAAACTTCCCAAATATGAGGAAACAATCTGACATTCAGGTAAC
>NW_004524596.1:10641419-10642967 GCF_000260255.1 Octodon degus | reverse complement strand
AAGCAACCAACTAAATAGGGTAAGCAATTAAACACAGGAGAAAAAGGAGTAAACGATAACAGGTAAATAACATGGCAACTGTAAGTCAATACATCTCAATTCTAACCATTAATGTAAATGGACTCAATTCACCAAATAAGAGAAATAGACTGGCACAGTGGATTAGGAAACAAAGTCCAACACTAAGCTTTATACAAGAAACACATTTAACTCATAAAGACATTCATAGGCTGAAAGTCAAAGAATGGAGCACAATACTACATGCCCCAGTACCTCAGAAAAAAGCAGGGGTAGCAATCTTTTTTTTTTATGGTATTATTGCAAATTTATTAGCTAACATAACTATGTTTGAAAGAAAATACACAGAAAGGTAATAACATCTATCAGTGCTAAGATAAATGCTTATTCTTGATTTTTTAAATATTCTTGTTTTGCCTACTTTTACATTTAAGAGGGGTAGCAATCTTATTCTCAGACAGTCTCAACTTTAAACCAACAATGATCAAGAGAATAAAGAAGGCCACTATATGCTGGATAGGGGAAAAATTCAAGAGGAAGAGGTAACACTCATAAATATGTATGCACCAATACAGGAGCACCCAACTATATAAAGCAAATCTTAATGGACGTGAGAAATCTAGTATCCAATACCACAATTTTAACAGGAGACCTTAACACACCCTTATCTCCAAAAGATAGGGGAACCAGACAAAAATTTAGCAAAGAAATAACAGAACTGAACCAGAGTTTGAAACAAATGGACTTGGTGGACATATTCAGAGTTTTCCACCCAAACATAGCTGGATACACATTTTTCTCATCTGCACATGGATCATTTTCTAAAATAGACCACATACTAGTCCATAGGTCATGCTGAAGTACATGCAAGGAAACAGAAATTATCCCATGCACATTATCTGACCACAGTGCAATGAAACTGGAAATAAATGACAAAAGAAACCAGAAAAAACCCTTAAATTCATGGAAATTAAATGACGCCCTACTCAGCAACCAATGGGTCACAAATGAAATTAAACAAGAAATTCAACAATATCTACAATTCAATGAAAATTCAAGCACGACTTATCGTAATTTATGGGATATGATGAAAGCAGTTCTCAGAGGAAATTCATAGCTGTGAACTCACACATTAGGAAAACAAAACGGGAACAAATAAATACCCTAATGCTGCACCTTCAAGAACTAGAAAGGGATGAACAAACCATACCCACAACCCAAAGAGGGGATGAAATCATAAAGATTAGAGCAGAAATTAAATCAATTGAGATGAAAAAAACAATTCAAAGAATTAAAAAAGCAAAAAGTTGGTTCTTTGAAAGATTAAATAAAATTGATAAGCCCCTAGCTAACCTCATCAAACAGAGGATGGAAAAAATTCAAACATAAGCAGTAAGGAATGAAAAGGGTGTAATTACCACAGACTCAGTGGAAATTTAGAAGATTATCAATAGCTACTTTGAGAATCTTTACTCTCACAGAATAGAAGACACAGAAGAAATGGACAGATTCCTACAAATTTCTACAACT
>NW_004524596.1:10629967-10638849 GCF_000260255.1 Octodon degus | reverse complement strand
ATTATTCAGCTATTAAGAATGATAAACTCAAAGCCTTTATATTGAAGTGGATGTCACTTGAAAATATAGTCATGAGTGAAATAAACCAAACACACATGTGTGAATATTGTATAGTCTCCCTTGTATAAGAACTCAAAAGAAGAAATACAGATGGAAAGGTATAATACAAGTAAAAGGAAAGCAGGATCTCAAGGACTAACTGTTTAAGAGAGGGAAAGGAGAAGAGCTAGGAAACATGACAATGTCAAGCCATACAGTTATATGTAGATAATGGGCAAGGCAATGATCCTGAGAATCTTCAGAAGATTTTTGAATCTAGCTGTTAATTGGACAGATTCTCACCATGACTAACTATATATACTGATACCTGTGTACTAAGTAACTGCACTGCAAATGGTAATTTGTAAGAGTAGTTTCATGCTTGGAGTGTCTGTCAGTCTGTTCTTCTGAATATGGGCTGCTTGTCATGACATGCCAGTTGCTGCTATGATGTCTCTCAGGTAGATGGTTGTTCAAGAAGAAGGGGGTGGTGAATGAAAGCAAGAGACAGGAAAAGGAATAATGTGGCACTGTCTTGCTTCCAGGTTGTATATTGTGAGATTTTTGGACTTATGTGTAAACATAAGAAGCATAGAATTCTTTATGCATATTTTAAAAATATATTCTAAATTTTAAATGTTTTTTATCATATACTGTAGGGACTTAAAGTTCAACATATCAATACTCATTGAAAAATACCTATTCCATATTATGCATTAGATGTTTGATATGCAGACAGATAGTGAGGTTAAGCTTAACAGCCTAAGTTGTATGGTAATGACAATAAGTTTGTCTTCTGGATGGTTAACAACCTAAGTTTGCAGACTAAAATTAGAGAAAAAGAAGGGCTGCACGGAAAGCCAACATTTTGGCCCTAGCCCTCTAAGTTCAATTAAGACTGAAGACATATGAGAACCTGTACTGTAACGTCATGTAACTCAGTAGCGCCCCAAATTTTCTGATCAAGGAGATTATGGGGCCAAAGAGGAAAGTGATTGATGATGTAGACTGTGCCTAAGGAGAATCACTTGGAGAGAAAACATTCAGGCTTTCACAGAGAGCACATTGGCCAAGCAATGGCCGTGACTCATCCACATGACTGACACTGACAAAATTTCTACAATCTGAGGTACAGGATCTCAGGATAAATCCTGAGGGGATTTCACTGAGCTCATCAGATCCAAATGCTACAATGCTTGTTGCGTAGGTCCTGCTTTACCTTGTTCCAGCAGAAAAGTATAAAAACGAAGTATGAGAAGTAAAGCCATGCTGTTATGTTGAGCTGTGGGGGACTCAGGTCAACAATTTCTGACATTGTCAGTGAAGCAGAAGACCCAATACTATTATGGGCTACTGGAGTGTTTTTGAATATTTTACTGAGTTTACACACGTATAATATTCAAATAACGGAACTTAACAAAAAAAGATGATACAGATGAATGTCCATTTTGTATCTGTGTATTCAAAATGGTTAGGATAGCTATATAGTTACATTCTCTTAAGGAATAGAGTGATTTGTTCTAATGGTGTTTGTAAATAAGGATATCATGTCCGCATCTTGTACAGCAATTAACCACTAAGAAGAATGTATGCAACGTGTGAATTATTGAAAGTGTCCTACCAATTTAATTTGAAACTATCTCATTGCTATTTGTTTATCAATAAAATTATGGGAAAAAATAAATGAGAGGTGAACAGCAAAAAAAGAAATAAAACTATGCCAATACATATAATAATTAAATTTAAAATTCAGCACCAGAATAGAATATTAAAAGCTGTTGGAGAAAAGAAAGAGATCTCCTATAAAGGAAAGCCTATCATAATTATGACAGATAAAACTAAACAAAAAAGAGAAATATAATCGATGTCTCATTTTGTAACTTTATATACAAAATAGTTAGGATAGATATATAGCTATTTTCTCTTCATTCAAAGAGAAGGAAGATTTGTACTAACAGTGCTTAGACAGGATATCATGTCTGCATCTTGCACTGTGAATATCTACTTTAAAGACAACAATATGCAATGTATTAATTATCATAATTGTCATACTAACTTTTTTTGAAACTGTCTCATTGGTATTTGTTTCTCAAAAAAATTAATTAAAAAAAGGATTATGACAGATTCTCACCACAAACTTTCAAGCTTGGAGTAAATTATTTGAAGTCCTAAAACAAAACAACTTTCAACCCAGATTGATGTATTTTTTGAAACTGTCTTTCAAAATCAGTGGATAAACAGGACACTTCCATAATAAAGAGCAACTAAAGAAATTCACAGCCACCAAACCAAATCTACAAAAAGTAGTGAAAGACATTCTAGACAGAGATAAAAATGACCACAATTCCAAGAATAACAATAGAAAGAAACCAGGCGTCAGGGAAAGCAATTAAATAGAGGGGAAAAGCATGGAACCAGTATCAGGAAAGATATCATGACAAAGATAACCCAATACACAATACATATCAGCTATAGTCATCAGTGCAAATGGCCTCAATTTGCCAATCAAAACAAAATGACTGGTAGAACAGATCAAGAAACAAGTTACAGGAGTTTGTGGGTTAGCTCAGTTGTTTAGAGCCCCTGCTTGGGCAAACTCCATCAGGTGCAGGGAACTGTGGTTTGATCTTCAGCTCCTCATGCCCCATCAGACTGTCTCTTAAGGCAACCTGAGTCAGCCAAAGAAGTTAATAAATAAAACAAAGAAACAAGATACAACTTTGTGTTGTATACAAGATACACATGTAACTGAAAAAGAAATTCATAGGCTGAGAATTAGAGGATGGAAAGCAGTCTTCCATACAACAAAAACCTAGAAAATAGCAGGGGTATTTGTTCTGTTTGCAGAACGTTCTTCAAACAATGATCAAAAGAGATAAAGAAGATCACTACCTACTTGTTAAGTAAAAACTTCAGGAGGAAGAGGAAACAATCACAATATGTATGAACCAAGTATGGGAGCACCCAATTAATTATAAAATCCAATTATCATCATCATCATCATCATCATCATCACCACCATCATAATCATTATTATTATTTTGGTACTGAGGATCAAACTCAGGACCTTACACTTGGCAGGCAAGCACATATGCCTCTGAGCTATCACCCCAAGCCCCAATCCAATTATTAATAGACATGAAAAATCAAATGAGCAACAACACAGCCGTAACATGGTATCTTAATACCCCCTTGTCACAAAGAACTAGATCAACTAGACAAAACATCAGCAAAGAAATAACAGAAATGAAGCAAACCTGGGAACAAATGGATTTAGTAGATGTTTTACCAAACAACATCACAATGTACATCCTTCTCAGCTACACATGGGACATTCTCTAAAACAGATCATATACTTGCCCACAGAACAAGCTTAAGTAAATGAAAAGGAATTGAATTTATCTTATACATATTATTTGGCCATAGTGTAATGAAACTGGAAACTAATGACAAAAGAAACTGCAAACACTCCATAAACACATGGAAATTAAATAATATCCTCCTCAACAACCAATTGGTGGGGGCCATGGAGATGGCTCGATGGAATAAGTATTTCCCTGGCAAGTTCAAGGCCTGAGTTCAATCCCCAGTTCTGCAAAAAAAAAAAAAAAAAAAAAAAAAAAAACAAAAAAAAAAAAACACCCAACAACAACAACAACAAAAAACCCCAACCAATTGGTTATAAGTGAAATAAGGAAGAAATTAAACAATATCTATAGCTAAATGAGGGTCTTGGTTTGTTTTTGCTCACTGTTGAGACAAAATACATGACACCTCAAATTAAGGAAGGAAGGGTATATTTAGCTCACAGTTTGTGAAGGTTTCAGTCCATCGCCAACTGGCACCAAGGCAGGGTGGCTCGGCACAGAAACAGCTGCCCAGGATATCCCCACCCAGGGGAGTGTAGCACTCACATATCTCTATTCCCTCCTCTTGCAGAGGCTCAGGATGAATACAAAGTTAGGACGCTGACCTCCTGCTGAGTCACTTAGTTGACCTTCTAAACTTCTCAATTTGACACAATAAACAACATTCTCATGCTCTAAGGGCATATCTTTTTTTACCCTAGGATGTAGAAATGCTGAGTTACATAGTTCAGTTTCTAGACTCCTCAGGTTGACCTAGTGTATCAACCGTAACAACAAAGCACATGCAATATACTGGAATTTATGGGATGCAATGAAAACAGTCCTTTTTAATTTTAAAGAGAGTAAAAATTATAATTAAAGCAGAAAAAAATTACAAGTGATAAAATTTCACTTAAAGTAATATGAATTTCACGGTACTTGTAATACATAGTGTTGTATTCCAACCAGTTATGCATATTCCCAGATATACGCATGTAAAATTAGAAGAAGAAAAAAGAAAGAAATATATAAGAGATTAAGAAGAGAAAAAGTACTAATTGAAGAAAGGAGATGAAACAAATTAAAGCATTAAGTTTCTATCCATAGACCAGCAGAAATTCACAGTACAGTTGTTCAAACTATCCTGCTTACATACGTAAATAAATCTCTTTCCCCCAACTCTTTTCCTTTCTTTCTCCTCAACTCAGTAACTCTTTCCTTTTGAATAAGTTCATTCCATTTTCCCAGTATCTATTGTATCCTTCAGATTCTATTTTTCTCTTTCAGGTTCTTACACTAAAGACACAATACTATGTTTGCACATGTGGGTCTGATTTGTTTCATTTAAGAGTATGTTTTCTAATTGCATCCATTTACTGACAAAACACTCAAATTTATACTGTTTTCTAACTGAATAATACTCCATTGTGTAAAAAAGACTACAACTTCTTTATCCATTCTTCATTTGATGGACATCTGGGCTGTTTCTAGGATTTCGTTATGACAAATTGCACTGCTAAAAAAATGGGTGCACATATATGAGTGTGGTATGAGGTTTTCAGTTCTTCTGGAAAGATACCCAGGAGGGGAATAGTTGACTTGAATAAGATCTCCAATTCTATTTTATTTATTTATTTATTTTTAATTTTTATGCATTTGGTATAGGGTCTACAGCGTCTCACTAGACAGACCAGACTCACAGCAATTCTCCTGTTTTCAGCTTCCCAAATGCTGGGAATATCGCTTCCTGGCCTTTTGACTAAGATCAAGTGTAGTATCTGTTCTTATCAGTTTAATATCTGATACATCCTCTATCCAAATGCTGGGATTATAGGTGCTTGCCACGATGCCAAGTCTCAGTCATCATCTCAGCACACCATGGGGGCAGGACTGGCATGACTTGTGGTGATGGGGACTGAACCCCAGCCCCTGCGCTCTGCCTAAGCCACTGAGCTAATCTGGCCAACCCTCCAATCCTATCTGTTGAAAGAATTTCCACAGATTCCCATAGTGGTTGTACCAGTATGCACTCCTACCAACAGTGCAGAAGAGTTCCTTTTTCTCCACGATGTTTCTCTCATTTGTTACTAGCTGACTTCTTGATGTTAGCCATTCTTTCTGGGGTGAGAAGGAATGTCAGTGTTGTTTTAATTTGAATTTCTCAAATGACCAATAATGTTGAACATTTTTCATATTTTTTTTGCCATTTATATTTCTTCCTCTGAGAAGTGTATATTCATCTTAGATGCCCATTTTTGGTTTTTTAAAATTTTTTAATTTAATTTAATTTAATTTTTTTATTTTTTCTCACTTACTCTTCTCTCATTGCTGGGATAAATACCCAACACTAAAAATGAAGGAAGGAAAGGTTTATTTAGCTTACAGTTACTTGAAGTTTCAGTCCATGCTCAGCTGGCTCCAAGGCAGAGTGACACATGGCAGACAGCAACCTTTCATTTTGGCTGCAAAGAGCAAGAGAGCAAAAAGGAGGAGTAGCAGCAACAACAGCAACAGAGATCAAGTCTGTAACTCCTCTGTCTTTCTTATGCTACATTCAGGCTATCTGCCTCAGGCTAGGGGTAGCACTCACACCCATAATCCCAGCAGTACTAAAACCCATAATCCCAGCCTTGGATCATGAATGAATCACAAACTGTAGAATTGCACCTCAATGACTGCATGAGACTTTGAGGGACAAATACATATAAACCATATCATTCTTCCCTTGGACCCCAAAGACTCATGCGTGTCCCTGTAAGAGTTACCAAAGTCAAAACTGTTTCAGCATTGCTGAAAAATCCAAGTCCCAAATTGCCTCCAAGATCTAAGGCAAACTCTTAGCTGTGAGCCCCTATATAAAACAAAGGTTAAACATTTCCAACATTCGATGGCACATGGTTAACATTACCATTCCAAAAGGTACAAACAACAGGGGCATACAAAGCACTTTGACCAACACAAATCCAAAATCTAGCAGGGCAAACCTTAAGTGCTATAGGCAAATTGTGAGCTGCATGTGGCTCAGCCCCTATGGCACTCTTGGTCCCATGGCTTCTCTCTTAGACCAGCTTTGCCTCCTCCTTGCAGTTTCCCTCAGATGATCCATGTTCCTGACTTTTCCAAACTTCTGGGGTTTCCACTGAATAGACTTCACATTCACAGCTTTATACACTGCCCTCTCAGGGACACACCTCCTGGCCTCCCAGGCCTTCTAAAATCTAGGTGGAAACCTTCTTAACCTCAGAACTCCTGCATTCTGAATGTCCCTAAAACCAATATGATGTGGATGCTGCCAAGGTCTGCTGCCAGCTGGCAGTCAGGCTTCCTTCTCTCTTGGCTGTAGGGGCCAAGTGCCTGGATCACTGAGCACTCTGATCCTGATCCCAAGGAATAAATTCTCTGAGAACATGTGGCTCTGTGACTTTCCCCTCAAGGTAAAGTCCCTCTCCATTGTGGTTCAGATGCCCATTTTTGGATCAGCAGAATTCCACAAGAAATTTATTTATTTATTTATTTATTTATTTATTTATTTATTTATTTATGCAGAACCAGGGATTGAACTCAGGCCCTTGCACTTGCCAGGGAAGCCCTTATTCCACTGAGCCATCTCCCCAGCTCCAGCCACAAGAAATTTAGAGAACATTTAATGATAACTTTTCTCAAACTCTTCAATGAAACTGAAAGGGAAGCAAAACTCCTACACTCATTCCTGGAGGCAAGTATTACTCTGATTCCAAAACCAGAGAAAGATCAAACTCAAAAAAAAGAATGACAGGCCAATCTCTCTAATGAATATAGATGTAAATATCTTCAATAAAATATGGCCAAACAGCATGTAGCTAATAATAAAGAAGATTATATGACCAAGTGGAATTCACTCCAGCAATGCAGAGATGGTTCAATGTACACAAACCCATAAATGTAATAAATGTAATATACCACATCAATAGAACCAAGAATGACTTTTGATAAAGTCCAGCACTCACTCATGATAAAAACCACACAGAGAATTGGAAAAGATGGTCTACATCTCAAACTGATAAAAGTCATCTATGAGAAACCAGCAGCCAACATTGTACTAAATGGGGAAAAACTGAAGGCTTTCACTTTAAAATGAGGAGGAAGACAAGGATGTCCACTGTCACCACTCTTGTTCAATGTAGTTCTGGAAACATTAGCCAGAACAATTAAACAAGAGAGAGAAATAAAAGGAATGAGGATTGGAAAAGAAGTGAAATTATTATTTGCAGATGATATGACACTCTACACAAAGGACCCCAGAAACTCCACCAAGAGTCTTGTAGATTTAATCACCAAATTCAGCAACATAGCAGGATACAAAGTCAAAACCCAAAAATCAATAGCATTTTTGTACACAAAGAATGAATACACTGAGAGAAAAATTAGGGAAACTATGCCTTTCACAATAACATTCAAAAAATAGAAATACTGTGGAACCAATCTCACAAAGGACTTAAGAGATCTATACAGTGAAAAGTATGATACTCTGAGAAAAAAGATTAAAGAGGACTTGAGAAATTGGAAGAATATTCCATGATCCTGAATAGGAACAACCAAAATTGTGAAAAAGTCCACACTCCCCAAATAGTTATACAGATTCAATGCAATCTCCATTAAAATAATATTAGTATACCTCATATAACTACAGAAAACTTTCCTCAAATTCTTTTGGAACCAAAAGAGACTGAGAATATCAAAACCAATCCTGAGAAACAAAGGAAAGGCAGGAGGTATCTCAATACCTGACCCAAAGTTATACTAGAAAGCTATTGTGATAAAATAAGCATAGTACTGGCATAGAGACAGACCTGAGGTTTAATGGAACAGATTAGAAGATTCAGACACAACTAAAAACACAATCAGCCACTTTGTCTTTGATAAAGGGCCAAACAGGCTCACTGGATGAAAGATAGCCTCTTTAAAAATGGTGGAGGAAAAACTGGCTTTCCACATGCCGAAGGCTAAAAGTGGACCTATGCCTATCATCATGCACAAAGCTACAATCAAAATGAATCAAAAATTTAAATATTAGAACAAAAACACTAAATCTTCTGTAGGAAAATTTAGGTAGAAATCTTAAAGACATCAGGCTAGGTAAAGTGTTCATGAACAAAACCCAAATTGCACAGGAAATAACTGGGATTTCTTCTTTTTGAAAAGTTTCTGCACTTTAAAGAAAATGTCCAACAGAGAAAAAAGAAAACCCACACACTGAGAAAATTTTAGCCAATTGTCCCTCCAACAAAGGCCTTCTATCTAGAACATATAAAGAATTTAAAAAGAAAGCTTTCCTAAGAAAGACATTTATAGCAGTGAATTCTCACATCAGGAAAATTGAATGAGCATCAATAAGCAACCTATACTATGCATTGCAGCAAATACTATGAAATTTATATTATTTTGTTTAGTGAAATTCTGTATCATTTGTAGTTATTCTGCTTTAATACTATTATGTACTCTAAAAAATAAAAAATA
>NW_004524596.1:10583366-10629867 GCF_000260255.1 Octodon degus | reverse complement strand
TATTTTAATTAAAATTAAACCTATTAAAAGGCAACCTATTATTGTACCTCAAGCTTCTAGACAAATGTCTTAGATTTCTCTCATTGCTGGGACAAAATACTTGATGCCCCGTATTAAGGAAGGAAAGGTTTATTTAGCTCACAGTTTGCTGAGGCTTCAATCCAAACTGAGCTGTCTCTAAGGCGGAGTCCTGAGCTGTCTCTGGCACATGGCAGAGGGCAGCAGTTCATGGAAAACAGCAAACTGTGTTGCACTAGCAAAAGAAAGGATGATGGCAACAGTGAGCAAGTCTGCTCCCTCATGTTGCATTCAGGCTGTCTGCTGCAAGCCAGGTGTAGCACTCATGCCCATAATCCCAGGAGCACTAATATCCATAATCCCAACACTGAATTAATCACAAAGTGAATTAATTTTGTGATTAAGAAGTCTGCCCCATAACTGCACGAGTCAGACAACTGGATACAAGCCATAACAACACAGAAAAGTAAGACCAATGTAAAGCCCATAGAAGGGAGGAAATTAAAAATATCAGAGCAGAAATTAACACAATGGAGACTAAGAAAACAATACAAAGAATTAATGAATCAAAGAATTGGTTCTTGGAAAGAATAAATAAAATTAATATACTCTTAGCCAAACTTATAAAAACAGGAAAGAAAAAAATGAATTTATGCACTGAGGAATAAAAGGGTACAATCACTATAGATCTTATGGAAATTCAAAAGATTATCAATACTTACTTTGAAAATCTTTACTTTCATAGGAGGGAAAACACAGAAGAAATGGACAGATTCTTAGATATGTATGAATTACTAAAGCTGAATCAAGAAGATATAAAACCTCTGAATAACCTAAGATCAGTTAATGAGACTGAAAATGTAATTAAAAAATTACCAACAAAGAAAAATCCACATCCTGATGAATTTGCAGTTGAATTCTACAAGATATTTAGAGGAGATTTAATGGCAGTACTGCGCAAACTCTTGAAACAGTAACTGTCCTTAATTCCTTCCTGGAGGCAAGTATTACCCAGAGAAATACCTAACTAGAAAGGAAAATGACAGACTAATGAACATAGATTCAAAACTACTAAATACTAGCAAACAGAATGCAGCAAGCATGAAAATGTACACTACACATGGGATATGTGAAGAAACTGAAAGGAAAGAGAACCTGGGATGGGGAAAGGAAAAAAGAAGGAAAAAGGAGTGTCTAGTTATATATAGTTAAGATAGCTATGCTGCTATTTTTTTTTTTTATGTATTTGTTCAGGGACTCACTATGCAGGCTGAACTTGTAGTGATCCTCCTGTTTTCAGCCTCTCCAGAGCTGAGATTACAGGCATGCACCACTATACCCAGACTTGGTGGCTGGCTCAGTGTGCCTGGGAGCTGCGGCAGCATGGCACGTGGCGCCAGGGATTGAACTCTGGTCCCTGCACTTGTCTAAGCAGGCACTTAGTCTGCTTTTGCTGGCCCTATGTTGCTAATTTTTATTAGTTCATTGAAAAGAAAGGTTTGTCCTCATATTGTTTGATCAATTTTTCATGCCTCTATCTAATCTGAGCAATTGCTTTGAAGACAACAAACAAGAAGCCGTGTACTAACCATTGTTACTCTCACGTTTTGAAATTTTGTATCAGTTTTTATTATTTTTTTATTTCAAATGGAAACATGTATGGATAATGGCTAATGCACAAAGATGATTCTTAGGGAAAAGTAAAAATAAAAGAGAAACAATGTGACATTGGTTGACCAACACTCAAAATATTAAAATAGTCTGCAAAAGCATTTTATTTTGAACTCAGTGGAAATGTGTGCAAACTTTAGGAAATGTATTTATAATAAGTTGATGGAGTTAAAAAATACATTAAAAGCAACAATAAAGAGCAGGGCTCAACAATAAATCAGCAATAGTAATTCTGATAGATTTAATTAGAAGTTTTGCAAGATTACTCACATTAAGGGTCTTAGGTGGTTAATGATGAGGGACATTTTGGAAAAGACTGAAAAATCAATCTAAATAAAATAGCAAAAGGAGAAACTGTATTTTTGGTTTTGAGTGATGGTGAATGAGAATCTAGAAACCAGTAATTTCCATGAATATCAGTTAAATCATTATTGAATGCATAGAGAAATTTATAAAAATCTGTTTGAATCTAGTATCTGTGGTATAATAGTTTAAGCTATTATAGATATCAATAGTTTTGCTGTCTTCTTCATATAGAAAATAGTTTTATTTGTGAAATGCTATGTATTTTTTAATGCTATGTATTTTTGACCAGTATTTTGTATTCAAAACATGTTGACTTGTGTTTATTCAAATAAGCAGTTGCCAGATTGTAATCTATTTTTTCCTCTAATGAGTGTAATATCTTACTCTGACTCATTGTCTTTCTGTCATCTATTTTCCTTGTTATAGGTGAAAACATTTGTTTTTCAAAGCATTGCATAACCACAAGATTCTTATATCTCACCTACTGTGAAAATGGATCAAAGATGTAAGTATAAAAAGAGAAACACTTCAACTGCTGGAAGACAAAATATGTAAAACTCTTGAAGCCAGATGAACAGAGCCCCAGTCACATAAGAAATAGCATCAAGAATCAACAAATGGGATTGTATCTAACTTAAAACCTTCTGTACAGCCAAGGAGACAACCAACAGTGTTAAAGGACAACTGAATGGGAAAGACTTTGCCAGATATTTCCTGGATAAATGACTAATATCTTGAATATATAAAGAACTCAAAAAATTAGATTGTCAAAATTAGACTGACTCAATAATCAAAAAATGGGCAACTGAAATGAATAGATGATTACCAAGTAAAGAAGTACAAATGACCAATGAATACATGAAAAAATATTCAGCCTTTCTGGTCATTAGAAAAATGCAAATTACATTTTAAAGAAATATAAACACAACACAGAGATTCTATCTTCCTCCAGAAAGAAACGCGATCAACAAGAAATCAAATAATGAGTGCTGGTAAGTCTGCATGGAGAAAGGAATACTTTTACATTTTACATTTCTGGTGAAAAAGTAGACTAGTACAACCATTATGAAAATCAGTATGGAGATTCCTCAAAAAACTGAAGTGAGAAGTTCTATTCAATGGAGCTAGTCTCTTTCTAGGTATCTCCTCCAAGAGAGCAGAGCTGGTGGGATAGCTCAGTGGACTAAGGACCTGTTTAGGCAAGCACAGGGCCTGGGTTCGATCCCAGGCACCCCAGGCTGCACCAGGCCTACCCCCAGGCATGCTGAACTGGCCACCGAGCCTGCACATGGTGGCACATGCCTGAAATCCTAACTTTGGGGAGGCTGATAATAGGAGGATCATTATGAGTCTGAACTGCATAGTGAGACCCTGTACCAGATACACTAAAAAAATTCAAAAAAGAAGAGAAAACTCTATATTTCCATGAGGCATGCATAGTTATGTTTATAGCAACACATCTCATAATAGCTAAATCTTGTGAATGGCCTATAGGCCCATCAACAAATTAATAGGTAAAGAAAATGTGATAATTATCTAAATGAAGTGTTACTTTGCTGTGAAAAATAATCTTGAATTATTCATAAGGAGATGGATGCCCATTGAGACCATAAAGTTGAGTGAAATAAATCAGACACATAAGCTAACACATTAGGTGCTTTGTCTTATATGAGAAATCTAAAATATAAATAAATTGAAGAGCATAATAAAAGATAACAGGAAAGAAGAAGATAGATCTTTTGCTAATGGTTGGGGACCAAAAGATGCAAGGGAGGGAGGAAAGTGGGAGGACAAAGAATGGAGAAAACACAAGCTGTGACACGTACATCTGCCAATTTCCCAAGGAATGAAACCATGAGGTACTGCAAACCTGTACTAGTAAATTATAAAAACTGAAGGGAAAAATTGCTTAATCAATTTTACATCTGATTATTTAAAATATCTCTGAACTACTTGAACATAATATTGCTCCTCTCAGGTGAGATATTAAAAGAGAGAGAGATAAAAACAGCGTTTTAAACTACCCAATTAGGAAGGCGAGGAGCAAGTTCTAAAAGGCTCACCATGTGGTTTTCAGGCATTGAAATCTTTCTCCTCCTTCAGAGGCTTCCACTGATCCATTGAAGACAAGGAATAGGAATTGCCAAAAATTTGGTGGAAAAAGGAGAACTAAGACAATGTCTCTTTTGAAACCTAGGATAGGGCAATGCAGTAACATGATCACATTAGCATGCAAGTGTGAGGGTGTGGCTTTTGATGAAATATCTAGAACCTGGATGTTGGGGGGATATACATAGGGGACTTGGGGTTAACTAGAAACTGGACAAGCAGGCCAAAAGGAGAGAATGTGAGGCTTAAGACAGTTGGAACCTAAACATTTTCTGAAAAAAAGTATAGTACCAGTACAGCTGTGTAATAATAGTTGTATATTTGAAATTTAAAAATCATACTGGGAAGAAATTAATAGATTTAATACTTGAACTTCACTCTCATGTCTACTTATTTAGTTTAAATTTTTTTTTACTACTTTATTGTCTTAGAACAGTTTCAGGTTCTCAGAAAAATTAGGAGGAATGCATGGAGGTTTCTCCTATTCTTTTCTCTGCACATGTACTGATAAATCCTACTAGTAATATGTCATACCAAAGGATGCATCTGTTACATGGGATGATCCTACCCAGTCCCTTCCTAGTCACCTAAGGTACACAGTTTAAATTTGGGGTTCCTCTTGGTGCTGCATCTTCTATGCTCTTGAATAAATATATAACGGCATAAATTGCAATTACAGTATCATGTAATTGCTGTACCTACATATTACCCCACCCCCGCCTCCTAGTACCACTGCTTCTTTGTTAGATGGGTTTTTATTGGTTAGCTGTCATGTGGCTGGGGCAAAATACCTGAATAAGCAGGTACTTTCTATAAATAAAAGAAGGAGGAGTATATACAGCTCACTTTTAGAAGTTTCCACCCATGACAGGCTGGCTCCAAGTCAGGAATAAAGTGGCACAAAAACAAGGTTGTGGAAACTCGTTCACTTTATAGTGGTTGGGAAGCAGAGCACAGAGTAAGTGCATCAGCCAGGGGTCTACCTCCTGAAGGCACGACCTCCATGGTTACCTCTTTTAGCAGGCCTTCAGCTCCCAGTAGCCTACTCAGTCGTGAGCATCAGGGAATCTACCAACGAGTATAATACCCTTAGGATACCTTCACATTTCCAAGGGGCTCTTAATTCAGTCAGGTTGACAGTCAAGACTTACTGGCTCAGTGTTGCTCTGTAGTCCAGGCTGGTCTCAAAGTTGAAGTCCTTCTCTAGTAATCTCTCAAATGCCAGGATTATGGTATGCACTATGGTGTTTGGCTGCTACTCCTGGTCTTTTAATCATTTTTACAGATTTCTCCCTACCTTTCCTTAATGTTAGAAAATTAGAATCATACTATATATAGACCTCTCTGATTGGGTTTTTCCTTGATGTAGTATGTGTTAAATTTCCTCTGTCTTTTCATGCTTCATAGTTACACTGGTTGATACATTGTGCCAATTTGAGAAGTTCAGAAGTTTAATTAAATGACTCAGCAAAGAGCCAGGATTCTTAGTTTGTAAACATCCTCATCCTGTGCAAGAGCAGGGCATGGACATTGTGTGAGTTCTACATGCCCACCCCACCGTAGCTTGTTTATAATGTAAGGAGGAGAGAGGCTGGCTACAAGCCGTCGCTGCTGCCCTTCCCTTTGCTCTTTGCAGTTTTCTGCTGCCATGAACTGCTGCTCTTTGTCATGTGCCACTCTGCCTGGAAGACAGTCGAGTGTAGACTGAAACCTCCACAAACGGTGAGCTAAATAAACTTTTCCTTCCTTCATTTTGGGTATTGGGTATTTTGTCCCAGCAACAAGTGAAAAGTAACTGAGACAATAGTCCATTTCTTTTTAGTCCTATATGATTACCAACTGTATCTATTTACCCACTGAAGACCATCTTCCATATTTTGGAAATTATGAAGAGGGCTGCTATAAATATTTGAAAAAGGGTTTTATATGTGTGAGGAACTACTCAGGCTGCTTTAAAGCTTAGGGGCATCAAAGGACACCGGAGGACATGACCTCACGTGTCTAGTGCATGTGCACAATGAGCTACAGATATGTAATCATGACTTAGCATTGATAGACATGCATGTGCTGCTTATGGAACTATGTAGGAAAGTAAGTGTGACCTAAAAACCTGTATAGGAATTACACAATGAAGACACTAATCTTGAGTTCTCATGCTTTTATGCTTCTGTTCTGTGCTCTTCTCCATGCTGCCTGTTGTTGCTGGTTTCTTGCACATATACATTTTTTAACCTGGGGATCTCACCCTTGAAAAATCCCCCTTGTTTCCCCTGAGCGTGCTGCCAATACGAATGTAAGTTGTCAACTATTTTAGGTAAACACCAACGTGGAGAATTGACTAATAGGAAACTTGCAGCACCCCACTGGGCTGAATCAGCATAGTTCTGGGTGTGCAAGGCCTGCCTGAGCATTGCTGCAACAGCATAAAAAGAGAACTGGAGTGCAAGATGACATGCTGTTGGTTCTCCCGGAGAAGCTTGGTGAGCTGGTTTTCCGGATATGAAATGGGCTGTTTGCGCCATTGGAGGAGCTCGGGTCCTTACTGTCATTGAGGATGGCTCTTCAGGGGACTTCTAGTCCTACCTTGAGCATTACTTCCTGGCTCCAGTGCAGATCCCTCAGCCTGCTGGCACAGACTTGCCAGCTTCCACCACTGGCCTTTGGGCCTTCCCAGTGCAGAATTTCAATACAAACTTCCTTGTGATATTGGCATGGTTCCAGGCTTCCACCTGGACTTGTGCAGGACTTTGCCAGGGGATCCAGGCCCTCACAAGGATTCTTTGGGTCTCTAATGCATGGACAGATCTTTTGTACTCTTCTGCATCCGACTTTTTGGATGAATACTATAAAGTAATTCTACAGTTTATGTGTTTTGTATTAAATCTATTCCCTTGAAAACCCTGACTACAATGACCAAGGAACATAATTACTGGACTATATAGTTAAGAGTATGTTTAGCTTTGCAGCCAACTGCCAAACTGTCTTCCAAAGTTGGTGTATCGTTTTACACTCACAGAAGAGATTAATGAGTTTCTGTTGTTCTAAATACTCATCAGCATTTTTTTTTTATTTTGAACATTCTAGTAGGTACTTGGTATTTTCTTCTTATTATATTAATTTGCATTTCTCTGGTGACAAGTTTTTACGATATAAATGTTTTTATACCCTTTCAAAATCATAGGTTTGAGAACTATGCACTAAGGTGATGGAATCTTTTTATTGACACATATTGATGCATATTTACAGCACAATAATTTGATATGAGTATACAATGTGCAATGTTCAAATTAGGATATTTAGCACTTCCATTTCTTAACAATGCCATCATTTCCTTGTGTTAAAAAAGTTCAGGTTAGTCTTGTCTAGTTATTTTGAAATATATTTTACATTGTTATAGTCAATAATTTACAGCATTTAATGGGCATTTTAGCTGATCTCATTATTGGATATTGTAACCAATGCTACTATAAATATGTCAAACTTGCCCACACCACCACTGCTTAGGTACTGCTCCAGGAAAAGCACCCTCTCCCTCCCTCTGCACTGGCTAATAGAATAGTGGCCAGCTGGAGAGTGTTGGTCTTTGCCCATCCTGAGACATTGAGCCCCTAGCCCTATTTTTATGAATTACTAAATTCGTTTCTGATTGTGTACATCTCAATATAACATATATCCTAATATAATATGATTGTTGTATATATATTCCTTTAGCAATATAGTGGTAAGGGGTGGGAAAAGTGAATGAGTTCTATAGTTCTAGAATCAAACTCATTCTTCTGGGAGCCTATTCTGATCTTTTAAGATCAGAAATATTTTCCATTTTTGTCATTTCTTAGTAGAACCAGTTGGCTAAGGTGGGCTGGAGTTAGTTAGTTCTTTTCCTTTAGTTCAATAACAATATAGTAGAAAGAAATTCCCAACGTGATAGATAGCTGATACAAGTTCATGTCCTCTAAAATTGAACAATACATTTTAGGAATGACAGTGGTTAAGAGCAGAATATATTTATTGAGAGAAAAAGTTAGAGAGGGACATAAGGAGACCTGAGTGGGTTACCAAGGACCCTGCCTTTTCCTAGGGACTTTATAGGGAAAAACCATGAGGTGAGGTGGGTCTAAGGTGGAAAACACGGAAAATTGCAAGGTGGGTGTGAGGTGGGACCAAACTATGGTCAACTAATAAGTTTATAAGCATAATTTCTCAGGTAAAATTGATTAAATTGGGATTCAAATGGGGAAGTTAATCATTTAGCAAGAGGGCCATATATACAGCACAGGGCTTTTCCTATAGGAAGTTCATGTTCTATTGACTGAGCTATCCATGCTCCTTCTGTAGGGAGTTGAGCTAGTGACACTTCCTGGCCTTTTCAAGGTGATAGAGACCTATTTAGAATATCAATTCCTGATGCCCATGCCTCGGGAGGTATGTGGCTGCGGTTGTTTCATCTTTTGTCTGAGTGCCTATCTCTCCCACACTTGCAAGGTATCTCATCTTCCATGTTGGCTCCTTTGAGGGTCTTACTGCCTATAATACTTCTTTCTAACTTAGCTGCCCAAAACAACAAGGCTCGGAAAAGACTCAAGCAAGTTAGACTGTTATTAAATAGTTTCTACCGAGGGTATGCCTTATTTACAAGAGCAGAGTACTTAGGCATATTTCCAAATGGTTCTTTGCCCTTTTCTCTGTTGGAGATCAAGGAAAATTTTCTCAGATATTTGATGAGAAAGGTAAACCCATTGAGTTCTGGAGGTCCTGAAGGTTAACTCCAAAGTTTGGGAGGCCTCCCCATGACACTTACCTTTCTGGAACTCTCAGGTTTGTCCACACTGACTCTCCAACATTTTATACATTGTGGAGCAGGCTTTGCTAACCCAACATTTGTGAACAGAGACTCACTCTACTGACTTGTCTGTTTCCACAATCTTGGGGCAACAAATTTGACCTGTATTTTCACCTCTCTTATGGATCCAAAAAGAGTGATCGGGTTTTTCTAGTCTATTCAGACTTTTACTTCTTGTTAGGGTGAAGTGATGATGTTCAAGCTTCATATATGTAGAATGAGAAACTTGAAGCTAGTTTAACGTCATTACAAAACTTACATACTCATAGTATGTGAGCATTCTATGTTTAGAAGAGTACCAAGAAGAGACAAAGTACATCTATGACACTTCCTACCATTGGGTCATTAATGTAGCTTTCTCAACCTTCCTTCCACATACAGGTGAATATGTCACTATCTTTTTTTTTTGAGTGTGTATTTAGTACAGGTTGTACAGGGTCTCACTATGTAGACTGGACTCTTAGTGATCCTCCTGTGTTCCACCTCTCAAGAGCTAGGGTTCCAGGCACAGGCCACCATGCCCAGTCTCAATCGCCATCTTAGCACACCCCAGAGATGGGGCCAGTGCTGCAGGCCAGGGGATTGAATCCCCGGCCCCTGCATCTGCCTAAGCAGGTGCTTTAATCCACTGAGATATTTGGCTGGCCCTACTATCTTCTTACTTTATCTTTAAAATATTCAGAGAAAAATTAGTTACAACAGTAAGAAATTTCTGGTAAGAATCCTAATACTAATTGTGTTTAGTATGAAGTGTGGTATTAATAGAATATATCTATACTCCATTTTGCTGATGCTACGGTACAGAGAGCTTAAACATTGGTATGGGGCTTTACTTGTCGTTAATAGTATACTCCGTGTTGGTACCAAGCTTGTAACTTTGGTAGTTTATTTCGCTTTATGAATTCACTCAAGTGATCTCAACTAATGAACAAAACAAGTTGAGTATAATAAAAAATAGCACCTTGTGGTTTTACTTAGATTTTAAAGAAATTACAGATAATAAAATCAATGCATTGATTTTTTTTTTTACTAATTTCTGAGATTCTATCTTTCTCACTTACATCTTAGAAACTGGTACAATTGTTCTAAAATCTAAGTGTAAAGAAACTTAAAAAAATTTCTTATTTTTAAATATACACTAAGATCATGAAGCTAATTATAAAATTGGTGGCGGAACTTACACTGAATAGAAATGAAGGATGGTAATCAGGGCATTGATGACTCAGTAAAACTGATCAGTGGAAGCCTCTGGAATGAAATTTTCTTAGCAAACTTCCTCAGCTTTGCCCATTATTTCTGTAATGTACTCAAGCAGCAATTTAGACTCTTCTGTGCTACTTCTGCATTTATTTTGAATACCAACTAATCCTTCTTGAAATGACCTGCTTAGGTGAGGAGATGTTTGCAGTTACAAGAGCATCATTAGCAATTTGTTCACTTTAGGAAAAACAAGATTTGCATGTATTGAAATTAACTGTAATTTCTCAAATATCTGCTTTGCTTCAGGGGCAAGAAATAGAACTTAAGTTTTTATTTTTAATGTAACTTTAAAATACTGTAGTGCGCACAGCAGGAAATTTTTTTAACTGAAAGAAAATGGTTTATATGAACCTAAAATATAAAACTGGATTGAGAAATGGTCAAATGTCCCTAGTATCATTCTTTGGCTTAGACTTATTTACCCTTAGACCATGATAGATGTATTCTAATTCTTGATTGAAAAGAATGTACATATTCTTATGGTGATGTTATGGCTGAGATCTAAAGTGTTCTCTCTGCACTGTTGTACATGTTTGGAAGGCAATTGAGTCATGGATTGCTATATTTATGGATTAATCTATGGTGGATTTATAGGTAAATGTGCTTATTAGAAGCAGAAGCCTGGGCATGACCTGGAAGGGCACATCTCTCTTCCTGGCTTGTCTCTTCTGTCTCTGTTTCCTGGATGCTTTGGGGGTATACAACGTTTACCCCGGCAATCCAATTTCTTCTCTGGAGCCACCTCTTCATAGATCAGAAATGTGAGTCTAAACAAGCCTCTACTCTTTTGAGCTGTGAGTGTTGGGTGTTGGGTGTTGGGTGCAGTAACAAGACAATGACTAAGACATATGGTAATTGAGATCTTTCCCCAAAGTGGAACATTTATTATTTGTTGTTTGTTCCTTTCAAAAACCCAGTGTGTTCACTAATCAGAAAAGATATCCATAGCCTGGGGAAAATTTTATATCTTAATAAACTTTCAAAATGTGCAACAATAAAACCTGTAAAGAACAGAAGCTTCCATTTGGAAATCCAAGAGGTATGAAGTGATCAAATAAAAAAAATCATCTCTTGTTCCAAAGGCTTTATTCATATAGTAGAACATTTCTGCTTTGACAAGACCGTAGAAACCAGTGCTTGTAAATGCTTCTGTTGTATGTTTATGAAGTTTATCTACATTTTTGGACAATAGATGAGGAATTCTTTTTTAGGGTAGCAAAACAACACACACATTTCAAAAATAAGGTTCCCTGGTGATTTTCTTTTTGTAAATTTAAATCTTTGCATATTGACAATTTTAAATTGATTTGTTTTGTTTTACCTAAATGCTTTCCTTGAGCTGTATACATTTATAAAATTGGATTGTCTTCTACAGTCAAGTGCCACTTGTGTTTTTTTAAAGTATCAACTTCTACAATGTTTAACAGCCTGACAAGTGACAAGTTGTCAAATGTGTTTGGTACTCACATTCCTGAGGAGGCACAGTAATTTGATTGTGCTTTGTCTCATGTTGCATTTTGGTTACCATACCATGGAATGGTTTCATTTCAGTTAGCCTCTCTTGCTTTCAGAATCTACATCTATGCTAATTATTATGGCTAATTAACCTTATCAAAAAAATAGGCAAACCAACAAAAGAAATGGTATTTTGAAGACATGATTTTTGATGATATATTTCACTGTAATGTGATTGATCCACCCAACATCGGTCATTGGCACAAAGAGACCAAAAATTTTATATGTTGGATAAGATAGGTTTTGTTTTTAAACATTGAACATTGCTCAAAAATACCAATAAAGAAGTGCTTATAGTTCAAACTTCTACTTGAATAAGAATCCAAATAAAGAGTAAAGTTCAATAACTAAGAAATGTCACTACTAACAATATTTGTCGTGTTCTGAGAAGACCTTTTTGGAATGTGCAAGGTTCTTTTTCTTTTACCCCATCCTAAGGAAGGAAAAACACAGATGACTATTTAATTAAATGGAGGAATGCTGGAGTTACTAGGCTGGCAGTCTCACAAGCTGTATTATGCTGCTGTTGTTCGTAAGCCTTGTTGCTTGAGAAGTGTGAAAATTTCAGATGTATAAGATGCATAAAAGTAATGTAAGTTAATTGGAATTATCTTGGACCTACGGACTGCAAAAGCCTGGGAACAAAATGTACAAGAACACCAGCACAGTGGCCTGAGTCACAGGTTGTCCTTGGTTACAACTGTCACCTTTGCAATATTGCTGTACTTACTAGCAATTACTCTACTGAGTACTGGCTGTATGCCATGTATCACAAAATATCATCCTTGTTTTAACCCCTTAATGAATCTGTCTTGGAAAGAAGGAAACTGGGCCTCAAATTTAATGATTCTTTTTAGGCCACAAAATTAGTAAAGGAGCAGAAAGCTGAAACGTCCTTGTCTCTAGTTTACCATGTCATAAATACCACAGACTTTGGTCATTGGCACCAAAAGACCAAAAATTTTATAGGTTGGACAAGATAGGTTTTGTTTTTCAACATGGTCCTGACTCAGAATTTATGCTATTTAAGGAGAGGTGAGTCTCTCACATGTGTAATTATTGCACACTTGGCCTACACAAATGTGTTCCCCTCCGCAGAACTGAACCCTCTTTGCTTTCTGCTACTTTAAACACATTTAAGTTTCCCTTAGTGTCTTGAATTCATGACAATTGGTCTCCATTAACAAAGGTGGAGAGCAAAAAGGGACTTCACCACAACTTTGTTTCCATAGAAACAGATTAAAGACCTCTTTCCTGTATTTCTTGAAGTGTTTTCTCCCAGCAAAAATCTGTTAAAAATTCCATTTAAACAGCAATGAAATATCTGATTCACCATAATGAAAGAACACAATAGGAGTCACATTTTCTTCTTCCAGTGTTTTAATACTTTGGTTTTCTAATCAAGATTGTTATCCTAGTCTACAAAGAGAATGAATCATGCAAACCACATTTTTGGAGAAAGGCTATTAAAATTGGGTACACAAAATCACATCTAATATGTCTATAGTAAACATCTTTGTGTTTGGCTTGAAAGGGCTTCTTTGGCAATAACAGGTAATGCTGACTTGTTCCTAAATCCATCCTTGGAAGTATCACTCAAGCCCATTTGTAGGATCTCTACTGCTTATCAAAGTTTAAATGTACCATAGGGCTGGGCATATTTGGATTAGATCTGTTTATAGTGTCTCCAGAGAATGGTTTCTTCATGTTGTATTTTCTAAGTCTGATATTCTTGACCAGAAACTAGTCATTGTGGTATAAAGGGTGAATCTGGTAGGATCCTCCTGAAGACCATTAACTTTGCACAAATTCAGTATGTTTCTCTGAATGTCTCTGTCAAAACCATAATTATTTGAACCTTTAATAAGGTATATTCATTTTTAACTAAATAGGGTATTCCAGTGGAATACTAAATGGAAATTCACAAGGTCAAACTTGCATGGCTCTGGAAGAAGGATGTGGAGTGGTCAGGTGGATTGCTTCTACCCAACCCTTACACCGATGGAGCACTGCCTAGAGATTACAGAAAGTGTCTTTGAATTAGTTCTCCCTAGAGCAGAATCAGTAATAAGGATTTGGGTGCCAGTAGATTTGAGAGAAGCACAAATAAGGGTAGAAGCATAAGACTGGAAGAAAAGACCGGAAAAAAGAACTCATTAATTAATAAATTCCTCCCATTGGAACTTAGGCTCTTTTCACTCTGGAAGACTGTAGAACATATCTCAGAATTGTCTCTAGGAGTGGGTGCGGGCCAGCTAGAGTGTCTATCTATCAGGTGAGGTCCTCATCAAGATGCCATTGGGAAAATTCTGGCCTGCCCCAGTGTCCAGCAGCCTCCTGTGCTGGGGATTGCCCTCTGAAAGATATGAAGGAAATATGTGTATGAACTTGGCATTGATCTTCAAGAAAGATTGTGCAGGTATGATTGGGGTTCTAGAGGCAAGATTACTGCACTTGGCACAGATAGAGAAATTCATCCTAATTTTCAGAGATGAAGAAAATTTAAATTCCAGGGCCTTTTTTGCTAGTGAAGTGGAAATTAGTTTCAAAAAATCTCCTATCATTTTTAAGATATTATGGAAAAAAAAAGCAACAGTACACACTGACTAAATGATACCAAATTAACTACATTTTAAAAATAAATGAGGCTTTACAAATAAAAGAATGGCTTATTAGAGACTTTAATTCTAGAAGTTCATGTGATCAACATTATTCTCCACATCTTATAGACCAAATTAGAGGCACAGGATGTTTAAATTCAAAGGCAATTAGTAAACAGTATGTAGCATGTCAATTAATTATTAGTCATCATCTTAATTCGGTGTACTTAACCCTATACATGAATCCATTTTCTCTTGAAAAATACAAAAGGATCGGATAGTTACAGAGGGATTCTGAGACATCCTTTTATTGGGGCAAATCTTCCCTTCCAGACATGAGCATCTGACCCAGCCGAAGAGGCCTAGTGGCATGTCCTAAAGCTACACGGTGTTTTTGGTAAAAGTTGTAGATGAGGACATGAAAGTGTTGCTATACATTTTCCATCAAGCAGAAAGGACTATTGCACTAGGTGATACAACAGAGCTGAATAAAATTCCCAATAGCTTGAAATGATGATCTGAAACTAATGGTTGGTTTTATTAGGGAGAAAATATAAAATCTCACATAAAGGTAAAAAGAATAAAAATACACCAGCACAAGATGGGATTATTGGTTCTACAATAGTTCTTATAGGAAACATCCAGGGCTTTCAGTTTCTTACAAGCTTGAAATGAGCCAATTTATTTTAGCTGCCAAGAATCCTAATGCAGTCCTAGACTGAAGACATAAAATCATTATATCCAGAGTAAAGAGATTTCACCCCATGTCTTACTAGGGCGCCTGTATCTGTTAGATTAAGCTCCAGTATTTCGGCATAGTATTTAGAAGTGGATGAGGATGTCAGAGTCCATAAAATCTGAATGTGTGTGTTGTGGTAGTGTGTGAGATATGCCAGGATACCAGAAATTGTAGGACAAATATATCAAATCTCCCATAAGCACTAATTTTACTTGAGTATTTGGTGAAGGAAAGGAGAATTTGAAACTACTCAAGTTATTAAAACTGTTGCTTTTTTTTTTGTATTTTAGGGAAAGGTCTACAGGGTGTTCAGGGTCTCACTACTAGATCAGACTCAGAGTGATCTGCCTGTTTACAGCCTCCCAAGAGCTGGGATTACAGGCGCGTGCCACCACGCCCAGTCTCAATTGTCATTTCAGCACGCTGCAGGGGTGAAGTCAGTATGGCACAGCAGGGGATTGAGCCTCCTGGCCTATGCGCCTGCTTGCAGGTGTTTTAATCTGCTGAGCTATTTGGCTGGCCCTTCAAGTTACTTAAACTATTAAAACATCTTCAGAATTAAAACATGTGTTCTGATATTACAGTGTAAAATACAAAGTCCACATAATTTTAAATTAATTATGAGATATCAAAGAAATGTCAGCTGGCAGATAGTGAATCTGCAAATTGTTTACAGACCTCTGGAGGATGTACTTTCAACTTACTTTTCAGTTATAATTTCAACCTGCTTTCATTCTATAGATACTGAGTGAGTATATTGCATGTACCAAGCACTGGTCTTTGTGCTTTGTATATACTGGTAGGCACAGGAAGAGCCTTCTGCCCTTATGCAAAATCAACTTGTGAAGGTTTGCGATGTCCACCTCATCCTTAATATTACAGATGAAAATATTAGGAAACACAAAGTTTGTCCTGAGTTCTTTTCTTAGCTCTATGTTGTGCCAGTTGAATAATCTGGAGTGGTTACTTAATTTCTTTGGGTTTCAATTTTTTCCTATATCATTTTGGAGCAAGAAGAGAATATTTGGTCAGAATATTAGATAAGATAATGGGGTAATCATTAAGTGAAGAACAGTGTATATTTAATTGGTCAATAAGTAATGATGTCACTTTGCTTGCCTAAATCCACACAGTTATAGGGCCCCAGCTGTTTTCTCAAACTCAACTATCCTGGTTCCCACACCTGTGCTCTTTTATGACAGCATAGTTTTGGGTGTTTTAAGTAATGAAAACATATTATTTGAATTTCATCAATATTAAAAGTAATTCAGGGGCCAGCACGATAGCTCAGTGGACTAAAGCACCTGCTAAGGCAAGCTTAGACAAGTGCAGGGACCACAGTTTGATTCCTGGCACCACGTGTTGTTCCAGCCCCAGCTCCAGTGCAGGCTGAGCAGGCCTGAGTCCAGGTGTAGTGCCACATGCTTGTCAGCCCAGCACCGGAGAGGCCGAATGTAGGAGGATCACTAAGAGTCTGAGCTGTGTAGGGAAACTCTGAAGCAACCAAAAACGTTAAAAAAAAAAGTAACTCAGGTACACTAGGAAAAAATTAAGAAAGTATGCAAATGTAGAGAATAAAATAATGATACATTTAAAACAACAAAGGAAAGTGCAATGATTCATAATACCTTAATTAAAATTCTGATGTAATAAGACTGTCCTCTTTTTTTCTTTCCTTTTTCTTAATGTATTTGGTACAGGGTCTCACTATGCAGCTGGGACTGGCAGAGATCCTCCTGTTTTCAGCCTCCCCAGCTCTGGGATTACAGGCATGCGGCACTACGCCCGGCCTTGGTGGCCAACTTAGCATGCTTGGGGGATGTGCTGTTGCAGTGTGTGGTACTGGAGATCGGATGTCTGTCTTCTTTTAAACACATAGTTCTCTTTTTCTTTCTTTCTTTTTTTTTTTTACTTTGCATAGTGTTACAGCCTTTGCATTTATTATTCTATCTTCATTTTTCTCTTAAACTGTGTGCTTTTGTTCAATTATTTAGAAGGCTTTTATTAGTGACATACTTAACAACTGTATACTAGTGTGTAGAGTATATCACGCTTTCTAAACTGTATTTTCCAATGCCAGTGTGTAAGCTATGGTAATGAGCATCTTACACGTGATAGCCCTCCTGGCCATAAGAGTTTCATTTTTACTAGTAGGAGGGAAGTGATCTTACTTTCCTATTAGGGAACTGTGTTAGCTTTTCATTCCTTGATGAAGGAATGATGACAAAACACATGACATAGATAATTCACAGATGAAAATGGCTATTTAGCTCACAGTTGCAGAGATGTTTGTCCATGAGTGGTTGGCTTCATCGCTGTAGGTGAAGCAGAAGCATTGTGCTAGAAAGGCACCACAGAGGGGAGCTGCTTATGGCAGCCAGGAAGCAGAGTGAAGGAAACTGAGCCTAGAAAAAAGGGGCTGGAGACCACATAACTTACAAAGCCATGCTCCTAATGACTTTCCCTTCAAGTAGGCTTCACTTACTAATAAGCTCACTGAGCTCTAAGGCCATGGATGAACTTGGAGCTTTCATGACCCAAATTCAGAGCACATCGATCTTAAGTAGGACCCTCTTAAGATCCAAATCGTAACAAGAATGGCTGCCTGAGCTTCTGTTTACCCTCTCACCCTTCTGACTTGCTTCAATAGCTTTCTGAGCAGAAATTCTTCCTTCTGTACACAGCTTTCCACTTGCCTGCCCTTCTTGCCCTGGCTGTTAGCCCAACCCCTGTCCTCCCCATTTGGTCCCAAGTCACTTCTATTCCAGTCCATGCTGTCTCATTCTTTTTTCTTCATGTCCCCCGCACACGTATGACCTGCCTATGTCTGCCCTTCTTGCTTCTAAGTATCCATGGATGGATCCAGTGGTTAAGTGGCTGGGAGTGTTTGATGATTTGGGGTGTGTGTGTGTACATGAGCTCGTGTGTGTGCACCCTCATTCACATACGTGTGCAGTGTGAGCCATAGCTTTAGGAAATGATAATAAAAAATTCCACAACACTGAACTTTCAGATAGTTAGACTCTGAAATAAAACATCTGTTTCAGTTGCATTTTGGTTAGGTACTAAAAATATATGACTAGCCAAACGTTTCTTGCTGTTCCAGTCTATACTATACTTAAAAGACAATGAATCCATCTATTCTCTACTACAGAGAAAGTTATGACCCATAATTTTTGGTCACAGCATTCTGACTTTGCTCCTAAGAAACTGAAACAAATTTTCTTAGAAGACAGTGGAGAATGAAAAAGGCTCCAGGAAAGTAAGCATATAATGTCTTTCTTTCTGGTGCTTTTTGGAAGAAAAAAAGTACATTACTGTGACTTTATCTGTAGATCAGAAAGATTCTATGATGTGGGCTGTATGAGAATTAGGCTTTGTGCATTAAGATTCAGAAGTCGTATCTAAAACTTGAGGCTGTGTACTGTTCCACATGACTGATTTCTCTTCCTGATACATCAGATATTCTTTTGTTCATTTTAATTAATGCCAATCTAATGGCATCAATGGAGTGCACATGAAATTCTAAATGAATGCTGTGTTAAACTTCACTCTTGGTTCTTATCTAAAGTTAAAGAAAAACAATGACAACATAAATAACCTTCTGTTATTCTAGGAATTGTCAGTGCAACATAAAAAGCATTTCTTCTTTTACTGATACATCTTTTTGATAAATTAATTAATTTTAGGAAAGTTATACGTATGTGTTCTACCTTGATCAGTTTCTAAAAATCCAATTTTTCTTTCTACCCTCTCTTCCTCCTCTTCCATTTATGTTTTCTTATCTTTAAAATGTCTACCTTGCTTTTGCCTATTATCTCTCCTTTAAATTTGCTCTTTAAATTATTTATATTTTGAGTTTCTCTCATAAGAGAAGCCTAGTGATATTTAAAACCTTTGTGTCATTTATTGCCCTTAACCTTAAGGGTCACAAGATCCATCCATTTTCCTACAAATAACTGAAATTTATTTTTTTATAGCCAAATAATAGTTTTCATACACCACATTTTGTTTATCTAATTATTTATTGACAGGCATCTAGGCTATTTCTGTGATTTAGTTGTTGTGAATTGTACTGCTATAAACATGGGTATGAATGTATACCTGAAATATGATGTCTTTAACTCTTTCAGAAGATACTTAGAAGGGGAATAATTGGATTGAACAAAATGCCTTTACTTTTTTTAATAGATAAAAGTGGATTTCTTTATAAGTCCAATCCTGCAATTCATTTAAAAAAATTAGTTTTATTGAGAAACAAATAGCAATGGGACAGTTTCAAAACCGATTAGTAGGACAGTTTCAATAATTAATACACTTCATATTGTTGTCTTCATAGTGGTTATTCATAGTACAAGATGTAGACATGATATCCTGTCCAAACACTATTAGTACAAATCTTTCTTCTCATTGAATTAACAGAAAGTAGCTGGGTAGCTATCTTAACTATTTTGTATGTACAGATACAAAATGATCCTTCCTTTGTATCTCCATTTTTGTTTATTTTGGTCAGAGAAGGGTATTCCCTTGTCATTTAAATATTGTAGGTGTGTGAATTCAGCAAAATGTTCCAATATAGTCCAGTAGTCCATAACAGCAGTGGGTTATCCGTAGGACTGGCAATGTCAGAAGTTGTTGACTTGAGCCTTTTACAGCTCAGCATATTAATATGGCTTTACTTTTTATACCTTGTTTTTATGCTTTTCTGCTGGATGGTTAAGACCAAGATAAAGCAAGACCTATATAACAAGAAATCTAACTTTTGTGTCTGACAAGGTCAGTCAAATCCCCTCAAAATTTATCCTGAAACCCTTGTAGATCCTTTGTCAGTGTCTTGACCAATTTGCTCTCTGTGAAAGCCTTTGAGAATTTTTTTCTCTCCATGTCACTTTTTGCATAATATCCTGACTAATTTTTATAGTAGTCAGACTACCTTACATTCCCACAAGGTAGGATTTCTTTTTCCCTGCAATCTCACCAGTATTTGTTATTTTTTTATCTTGTTGTATCCATTCTGTCTGAAGTGAGGTGAAATCTTCATGTTGTTTCAATTGCACTTCTTTAATGGCTAGAGATGTTGACCATTTTTAATGCATTTATTGATAATCTCTACTTCTTCTGTGAAGTGTGTATTTCAGTTGGCCATTTTTTAAGTTGTATTTTTCTTTTTTATGTATTTTTCATTTTATTGAGAAAAAAGGTAAAATAGCAATGAGACAGTTTCAAAACAGGTTAGTATGACAGTTACAATAATTAATACATTGTGTATTGCTTTCTTCCTAGTAGTTATTCAGAGCACAAGATGCAGACACGATGTCTTGTCTAAACAATATTAGTACAAACCTTTCTTCTCATTGAGCTAAGAGAATATATAAGTGAAAAATGATATATAGTATTGATAAAATTCTGATCAAACTACTAACAGCATTCTTCACAGAACTAGAAACAACCTTAAAGTGTATCTAGAACCAGAAGTGACTCACAATAGCCAAAGAAATGTCTTTTCTCTCCACGACCAATTTGCTCTCTGTGAAAGAGAGCAAACTTTTCACACACACATGCACACAAAGTCTTTTATTGATATCCCCCTTTTTTGTCTTGTTTTGTTCTTTTTTGTTTTTACATGTATTATAGATATTAGTCTTTTGTCCAAGGAGTAGCTGACAAAACATAGTTTTCATTCTATAGAGTGTTTCTTCACTTTGTTGATTGTTTCCTTTGTTGTGCTAAGGCTCTATTTTTTTCTAATTTGATACAATCTCATTTGTTGATGCATGTTATCATTTTTTTGTGTAAGATGGAGTTTTATTCAGCAAGTCCTTGGTTATGCTTCTGCTTTGAAGCTTTTTATCAGTATTTTCTTTCATTAGAACAATGTTTTTATTTTTATATCTAGATTTATTTTATTTTATTTTATTTTATTTTTTGCGGTACTGGGGATTGAACTTGGGACCTTGTGCTTGCCAGGTAGGCACCTATGCTGCTGAGCTATCTCCCCTGCCCATTTTATTCATTTTGATTTGATTTTATTAAAGGCTGAGAGATATGGGTCTAGATTCATTTTTCTGTGTGTGAATAAAGTTTTCCCAACACCACTGGAGAAAGAGACCATCTTTTCTTCAGCATTTAATCAAGGTCCTTTGTCAAAGATCAGACGGCTGAAGATGCCCAGGGCTGTTTTGCTGCCTTGTATTCTATTCCTCTGGTCTACATGTCTGTTTTTGTTTTTATTTATTATTTTTTTACATGTCTGTTTTTGTATCAATATGATGCTTTCGTTACCATACCCTTGTAGTATTATTTGAAACCTGGGATTGCAATGCCTCCCACATCGCTCTTTTTTTACCACAGGATTTTTTTGGCTATTGTGAGTCACTTCTGGTTCCAGATACACTTTAAGGTTGTTTCTAGTTCTGTGAAGAATGCTGTTAATAGTTTGATTAGAATTTTATCAATACTACATATCATTTTTGTTAACACAGCTATTTATTTGTTTATTTATTCATTTATTTATTTATTCCAGGACTCGAGCTCACTGTAAATTGCACTGCTATAAACATGGGAATGAATGTATACTTGTAATAAAGACCTTGTGCTTGCCAGGCAGGTGCTGGGGCAATTGAGCTAACTCCCCAGCTTGTATATTCCTTTTTCTTTTCTTTTTCTTTTTAAAATATGTTGTATTTTTTTTTAAGAATAAAAAATAGCAATAAGAAAAAACAGTTAACAGAAAATACAAAATTTCACTAAACAAGGTAATAGGAATTCAACAATGGTTGCTGTACTGCACGATGTTATCTTTAGATTTGTTGTTATGGTCATTAGATATATCAATTCAAAACTGGTTTAAAACAAAACATAAAAACACCAAAAAAAGTTTAAGAAATTAAAAAGAAATAAAGTGAGAATAATAAGAAAAAAGTTAAGCATTAACTGCTCCTTTCAAAAGGCCAGCAGAAATTAATAGTAAAATTATCCAAAGTATTTGCATATATTCATAGATATATCTTTTTCCCTTCTTTCTTTTGTTGTTTTCCTCATTCCTGCCCCAGGTACACTTTTAATATTTAAATTTCTTTTAAAATGGTCTTTTATTTATATACCCCCTTTTTTTGTTTTGTTTTGTCAGGGATGGGTGTTCCATTGCTGTAAGAGAAACTGTATTTGGAGAAGTCTTTAAGGAACATTTTCATACTTGCTGCCAGACCAAAGACTGTAGGTACTTGAATTCAGCAAAATAAGCCAATATATTCCAATAGTCCACAAAAGTAGCGAGTTACCAGCACAGCTGGCAATTGTCCGAAGTTGTTGACTTGAGCCTTTTACAGCTCAGCATATGAATATAGTTTACTTTTATACTTCGTGGTTACAGTTTTCTGCTGGATGGTTAAGACCAAGTTAAAGCAAGGCCTATATAACTAAAAATGTAAATTTTGTTATCTGACAAGGTCAGTCAAATCACCTCAAACATGGCCATTTAAATAGTATTGATTTTGCCTATCCAGGGACAGGCAATGTCTTCCCATTTTGTATTGTTCTCTTCAACCTATTTCTGCAAAGTATAATAATTATCGTAATAGAGGTTTGTCATATGATTTTTAATTTTTGTTGAAGCTATCATGAACGGGATTATTCACTTGATTTCCTCCCCAGTAGGTTCATTGCTGGTGTACAGGAACACTACTAATTTTTATGTATTGATTTTATATCCTGTGTCCTTGCCTAATTTGTTTATTTCTGTCTTCTGATGAAAGGCAGTAGTATGTTGAATAGGGATCATGCAAGTGTATTTTTCCTGGTTTTCAAGGGAATACTTTCAGTTTTCCCATCTAGTGTCATGTTGGCTTTTGTTTCTTTTGTTGTTTTCATGCTTCTTGTGATTTTGGGTTTATCGCTGCAGATCATTTGAGCTGAGAGCTGAACCACTATAGTAGAGATCTCTTTAATGACTGCATTTTTCTTTCTGATGTGCCTTCGGCTTTGGGTATAATTTCATATGCAGATGTCTACTCAACTTACTCAAAGCATAAGAATTGCTCCCTTACATGGAGTTGTAAGAAGAGAACAAATACAGGTAATATCAACATCCAAAGAACCAATCATCGATTGATATATATACCTTAGAATTTTCTAATCATTTAGCAACTCAGGAATAAAAAAAGGATGAAAAACAGTAGAGAAAGTATCGGGAGAGATATGAGAACATAAAAGAAACAGGAATTTTAAAGATTAAACAAAAGAAAAAAATTAAGAAAAATTGAAGATTAAAAAGAAACAAAAGCAGATGAAAGAGAGACAGGAGTTTTTCATGATCATGTCTTCATACCCAGAAAGAAGAAGGGACGGGTCTGAGAGGACATATATCGGGGAGAAGGGAAGGGAATGAAATGGAGTATTTATAAATAGAAAATAGAAAGACAGTGTTTATGGAGAATGTATCCAACTTCTAAACTAGAAGAAATCCTCTGTTGAAAAAACCAAGCAACAATTTTGGCTAATGGAGAACCACGACAGACAGAACAAGGCCAGACTCTGTAGAAGCAAAAGCAATGTCAGCACTCACATGCTCATAAACATGTCCCCCTCACATAAACTTTAAATTAAAAGAAAATTATTGTTTGCAATAGTTTTTATTTAAAAGAACAGCAGATGGTGGTGGTGGTGGGGAAATGTGAGGGTATAAGAGTGGAAGTGAGGAAAGACAGTGGGGAAAGAGGCTTTAACTGGATAGTAGCACATACAGGAAGACCGAGTCTGATTAACGATCTAGCAGAAACACTAACTGAAAAATGCCATGAAATATTCCTTGATGAGGGTGAATCTAATGTGTGTGTCAAGATAAAATAGTACTTAAAGTAACCTTAAGGGTTCACATATAAGGGGAAGAATATATAGAAAAGAAGAGAAAAAAGTAAAAAAAAATATATATATATAATATGTATATATATTTTATATATTATATATATATATATATATATATATGGAGAAGATGAGAGCTATGAGAAAGTATGAGGAAGGGGATAAGGAAGGTAAGGAAAGGGTGCAATCATAGACAGGAGGTGAGAGAAGGGGTAGAATGATTTTATCCATCTGTTAAACTAACAATCAAGATTAGGTAATACAAGGAAAAACTTCTCAAGTTGGCATATGTGACTTAACCACATGGAGTGCTTTACAAACAACAGAAAAGGTATACACATAATGATAGCCACATAGACACGCATATATGTGTGCACACATATATACACACTATACATATTCATACATATGCATGTTTTTATATGTATATATATAGGTTTCTCTATGCAAATATGTCTGCTGCTCAAAATTCAAATAGGAAAAAGAAGAAACAAACACAAACCAATAAACACACAAACACAAACCAATAAACACACAAAAGCTTTGCTTGAGAACCTATGGTATTCTCTGACTGCTAGAAATTGCCAGATCCCCACCCTCTGATATAGGTAGGAACCTCAGATTCCTGGTCGAAATTCTGCCCCAGGCTGTGCTCTAGTTCTCCACTTTCAGACCCCCATGCTGTCAGTTTGGGGCTGCAGCCCAGCCTTTCTCTGGGTGGCAAGTTCAGTGGTCCCCTGCTGAGAGATGGAAGGGTCTCATCTGCCCTCTTTACTTTTGGATCAAAGCAGTAGTCCTGCTTGCTGAGTCTCAGTCTGACTCAGGGTTTTAGTGGTTTCTCGGGCCCCGAAAGAGGTAACACCCACAGGCTCTGATCTGTCTTGGTTTCTCCATCCTCAGCGATCCTACGACTCAGTTGTTGAGCTTCACAAAGGGTCTCTTTCCAGTCTGTGAATTGAGCAGTGCTTTGGGCCCAATGTAAGAAATGCTTTGCCTGGAATTTCCCACATAGGGGCCGAACTCAGTGGCATTTGAGGGGTAATGGGAAAGTGGCTTCTCTGGCACAGTACCAGAGGTTTCTCTTCACCTTGGGCTCATCGGTCACAGTCCGTGCAGATCCCTGCAGTTCTCTCTCATGAATCCTTCAATGCCTGGGTCTGGGCCCCTGAACCAGGACGGTGTCCTTCTATCCTCTCCACCCTGGGGACCGTGGGTCCTGACTCAGCCATGGCTCTCTGAGTGCCTCTGACTTGTGCCTTCCTAAGTGCTCTCATCTGAGGAGGCTCTCTTCGGCCACTATCTCACTTGCTGGGCTCTGCATCCCATGGGACCAGAATGGTGTCTGCTAGGCTGGGTGCTGATTGTAGCCCTGCCACTGCTGGACTTGGATTCTCCTTTCAGGGGAATCTGAACTTTTTCCAAGATGGAGTGTGCCATAGATGTGGTCAGTAAGCTGTTCTGGGACGGAGAAGTGTCCTGCTTCTTTTTCTGTCCATCCCTATTATAGGATTTCATGAGGCGGGCTTTTCCTTTAAGTTGTCTTCTCATTGGGTTTTTGTTTACTAGGCTATATCCAAGTTCTTGCAGCCCTTGTTGAAGGTCTTCCAAGAAATGCATGTGTGCTGTCTCTAGCCCGCTACAGTATCTTCTCTCCATTGTAAAATATTTTGGTCATGTTGAATTGTAGAAGAAAATATATGTGTACTCTTCAAGGTCAAGTATTCTTGAATCTGGAGACCAAGTATTGATCAAATTTGGAGTTTTGGTAGAGTACAAATAGAAAGGCTTTGGAGTATTGTGTGGTCATTCTAATCTTGTCTTACTTGCTTGATACAGTTCCCTTTTTGTTATTTTTAGCTCTTTGATACAGCTTAATTGTTTAGGTAGCTTTAGACATATGGGTACAGTACATTTTATTGTATTTTTTCTCCAAAGTCATGCAACTTCTTCAACCTCCAATGAACAATCCCTCCTTCCCTCCCTCCCTTCTCTCCCTCCCTTCCTCCTTCCTTCTTTCCTTCCTCCTCCCTCCTTTCTTAGTTTTCTTTTCTTCACTTTTCCTTTTCTTTTAGACCTCTATTTTACTTCTTCATTATCTACATCTCTTAGTGCTATTTCTCTTGTCACCATAGACTTCATGTTTCTTAGATCAGGAATCAAAAGTTTAATTAGTAGTAGTTGCTGTGCTTGATTTTTCACCAGTGACTGCCACGTTCCACATGGAACTTACAGTCGGTAACACTTCATTACTGATGAGCTCAAGTAAAAGATTTTCTCTTTGATTAATGCACCTTCTGCACCTCCTTGACTTATCTTCATTCTAAGGCTTGCCCTTAGACCTGAGGCAAGGGTATTGTGGACTCATGTTCCTTATTGAGCTACTTTAATGGAATTCAATAGAGTGAAATTAGAATAAATATGAGAAAGCCCACAGTTCTTCCATAGAATTTGGGGTTTTAAAGAGGTGTGTCTGACAGCTACTTGGCATTTCTTTGTTTTCTAAAATAGCAGAGAGAGTGTCTTCCATTTACAGTACAGGAAGGAATCATTTTTTTCCCATTCAGCAGATAGGTACATATTTAGTTTCCCAGATGTTTGCCATTGTGGTAGGTTCTAAACAGAATTACAAGTCACAAAGACACTTGTCAGGCAGCTTACTGTTTAGTGAGGTGTGAAGGTGAGAGGTGAGGGGAAAAGAGTATAGCTAGCCAGTGTAAGGAAAATAACACCAAGCAGAGTAAAACAATGCTTCAGTTAAAGATGGAGTAGATTTGTGATGATGAGTTTACAGACTGTATTGCTCTGTGATTTCATCTTAGTTTGTGTAAGTACAAGGCATGATATGTGTACATTGATTGAATAAAAATGTATTTCTCATACTTCACTACATGAACATGACTTTTCATAGTAGGTATGAATTAAATGCTTGCTAGATGAGTAATCACAGACATGCAAGGTATGACTCAGAGTGAAAAGCCAGAGGGAGCACGTCTCTTTTGAAGACACACTCCTTCAGGTTGTATTCTGATTTGGCTTTTAGAACAGAGATATGTCATTAAAAAGTGAGGATGGTAGAGGAAATCTAGACTTATGATTTGGCACTGTTGAAGACTAGCAGGAAAGGATAATTAGGAGACTGCAGGTAGTTTCCCAGGCTGGGTAGCATGTACCATAGGGGCAAAGAGTATAAGACAAAAGCCTGGAAAAGGAGATTTGGTTCCCAGCATAGAGAGCCTGGAATATTCCATGCAGGAGTGTGATGTTTATCTTTTGATCTATGAAGAATCTTTGAAAGAATTTTTGACAAAGGAAATGGATAGATTAGTAGTCTATTGGAAGATCCTCTACTAGCACTGTATTAAACATATTACAGCAGAAGGGCAAGAGGAAGGGACATGATAGGAGGCTGCTATAATTGTCTAAGCAAGAGTTAGAGGGACAGCAAGGAGGAAGGGAAGGTGTCAAGAGATGCTCAAGGAGAATGGCTAGGATTTAATCAGTGAACGTGAGTGGAAGTGTGCCCTCCTTATCCTTTACTTCTTGATAATCCCCATGACTATCTTAGGCAATTCATATGTCATTTATGGTTTCCTACCCCAGTTTTGTGGCTTTGTTATGACTCCTCTCTAACTTGTCAATATTCTTCTTTCTGATGGAGCCAAGGGTCAAACTACAGTAAGAACAAGGAAATCAAGAAAGATCATGACATCTCGGGGTCTTGATTGTAGTATTTGCTCTTAATGGCTTTCTTGTTGTCCTTCTTGGAAAAGAAAAAATCCAAGACTGCTGCAATCATGAAAGACAGAGGATGAAAGCAAATTCTGGGTGCATGCACGTGTGTGTGGGTACTGAGGCAAATGCAGTAACATGTTAGGGAAGTAAACTCATCTAATGAAGTTATCCATCCCAAAGCAGGACACTATTTTAACATTCCATAATACTACATGCCCACTGGTCTCACCCCCAGGCACACAGAGCCAGCCACAGAGACGGCATGGTGGTGCATGCCTGTAATCCCAGTGTTATGGAGGCTGAAATAGGAGGATCACTATGAGTCCTAGCTGTGTAGTCAGACCTTGTACCAAGTATATTAAAAAGATCCCACAAGTTTAATATTTACAAGGAATGATGCTAATCTGCACCATTTGGAAGAGAATTTTCTCTGAAATTATTTTGCAATATAGTTTACAAAAAGCTTTCATATACACACCATATGCAGACCCAACTCTTTGTTCAACCTCATTTATTCATTTCTGTAGTTTGTCTCCAACTATCTTGGCATTCTCATTAGAATACAAGACCTAGGAGGGCTGGGATTTTGGTTTGCATGTAACTGTTTTATTGCTCGATAAAAAGGACATTTACATTCAAAAGAAATTTGCAATGTAAATGCCTGCTCATATGAATTCCATTATTTGTGAGTTAGAATAGGCAGATGTCCCTATGTTACAGTGTGAAGACTGGGACTCCAGGAATTTGAATTCTTTGCCCAGAGCAAAGTCTTCAAGTGGAGGTTACTTGATTCCAAAGTTCCTAGACATCATATATGATCACATAAATGCCCATGAAATGTGTGACTCTGACAAATCCTTAATCTTAGACCATGGCACTGTTTTAATTTCATGCACACTTTCTCACACTTTTTAATTTTTTTTGTATTTTTATTTATTTATATTTATTTATTTATTTATTTATTTATTTTTGTGGTACCGGGGATTTGAACTCCGGACCCTGCACTTGCCAGGCAAGCACTTATTATTTTTTTCCATAATTTTATTGAGAGACAAATAGCAATGAGACAGTTTCAAATCAAATTGGTAGGACAGTTTCAATAATTAACACATTGCATACTCTCTTCCTAGTGGTTATTTGCTATACAAGATGTGGACATGATATCCTATTTACAAACACTATTAGAACAAATCCCTCTATTCATTAAGAGAATGTAACTATATATCTATCCTAACCATTTTGAATACACAGATACAAAATGGACATTCATCTGTATCCCTTTTTTTTGGTTAAGTTCCGTTATTTGAATATTATAGGTGTGTTAACTCAGCAAAATATTCTAAAAGAGTCCAGTAGCCCATAATAGTATTGGGTCTTCCACTTCACTGGCATTGTCAGAAATTGTTGACCTGAGTCCCCCACAGCTCAACATAGCAGCATGGCTTTACTTCTTATATTTTTGTTTCTATACTTTTCTGCTGGATGGTTAAGACCAAGGTAAAGCAGGACCTATGCAACAAGAGTTGTAGCTTTTGGGTCTGAGAAGGTCAGTGAAATCCTCAGGATTTATCCTGAGATCCTGTACCTCAGACTGTAGAACCTTTGTCAGTGTCAGCCATGTGGATGAGTCAAGGCCATTACTTGGCCAGTGTGCTCTCTGTGAATGCCTGAGAGAAAAAGAGAGGCACAGAAGCAGAGGAGCAGCGCCAGGTAAGCTTCTTCCCTCCCCCCTTTTTTTTTGGGGGGGGAGGAGAACTGGGGATTGAACTCAGACCCTTGCGCTTGCCAGGGAACCCCTTATTCTACTGAGCCATCTCCCCGACCCCTCACACTTTGTTTTGAAACCAAAGATTTCTGTAAATAAGTCTTTTAAAGTTTGTTTTCTATTTTCTTTAGAGAAATCCAGTGAAAAACAGATGCTATATTTTTGCTGTGGTCAGCAAGTCCATGAAGTGCATAGTTATGAAGAGTAGAGCTACAAAATGGCTTTTTCTTTTTAACATAATGCATAAAATTCTCGGTGTCGATGAGATAAAGAAAGATCTTGTGCTTTTTTCTCTGCTCCTTCTGCAACAAGCCTTAGCAGAACTTAAAGAGAATTTTAAATCCTTAACCATCTAGCGTTCAGAAGTAAAGGTGAAAATAAATTATAAATAAAAAGCCTTCACATTATTTGTCACTGTGGCAATTTAACTATTGTACACAGGGGTAGAAAGTTGGACTGGCTCCCAGGCATTGGTACCTACCATTTTGCTTGGAGGAATCTTTTCTTTCTTTCCAGTTATATTTTCTTTTCACTTTCCAATATTTATTTTTGCTATGTAAGAAAAATACCATTTCATTTTTATTTGTTCCCTGAACATTGATTCACTTCATCTCTTCACCAAACATTTTTAATTGTCTATCCTCTGGCAAGCCTTCCAACACATGAGCCTTTGGAGAAAGCTTAAGGTTCAAACCATCCACATGAATGGCAGAATGGTAAGGGAGGGCAGGGGACAGGGGAGGTGGATGAGCCAGATGGCCAGAGCTTCCCACAAACAAGCTCACACATGTTACTTTTAAATGAGTTTTCTGAGTATAAGAGACTAATAATATGGAAATAGCGGCTTGGAAGTAGAAAAACTCTGACTTTATTCCATCCTCAAGTTTTGAGAAAGTGGGAGAGAATGAGTATTGTCTATTGTGAGAGTAATGGGGAAAGCCCTTGTAGGTAGAGGTGGAGTGTAACAGAAAACATGTTTTGTGAGGGAGGCAAAGATGTGGTTCAGCATGGAGCATTTTTTCCCCCTAAGGAGACAGCTAGAAAGCCCAGAAGTAACAGAAAATGGAAAGATGAGCAGCAAGGAGCCCAGCGTGAGGGAGGAAGGTAAAGGTTGAGTTCAGTGGACAAACCTGAAGAGTGACAAGGATGGACAATCTGGGGGTTGTCTGGCTTTGGCTTCCTTTTCTGCTGCCCTCACTTGTCAGCAAGGAACTATGGGAGTCCTTGAGAACAGGCAGTCTGGAGGAATTGAGTCTGGAGCGAGTGCCCCTGCTCACAGTTAGAGTGGAAGGACAGCCGAGGCACGCGGAAGAGACTCAGCTCTAGGAAGTTAGAAAATGGTCCATCAAATCTACAGCCGCTGTACCTCAAGAGAGGAGAAACAGGCAGGTAGAACTGAAAGTCGAGAAGGACACAGTGGATGCTGCCCCAGGCAGTCTTTGATTTTTCTGGACTGGACATCATGGCCTGGCCTGATTTCTTGTATTGTTCCTGCTCCCCATCTGATCCGGCTCAAATACTCAAAAGCTTTTCCAACAGTCTACCTCCTAATAATCTGACAGTTGTTTCTGTGAATAGATTTGTTTGAGTCCTTCAAGTCATGGGCCTCCACATTCCCTTAGGACTTAAGTCACTCAACTTACTATTTGCAAGAGAGGCAGAAAGGATTCATTTATCTCATCTGATGACAAATCGGGAAAGCCTGCATTGAGACAGGTAAGAAATGATCTGTCACCAGGAAAGGAAGTTTGCCCATTATTTCAAATAATCATAGTTTGAAATATTAACTTGTCTAGCATTGCAGGTGGCATTTTCAAAACTGAAACAATATGAGTCTTAGAATTTTGATGCTGTGTGGTGTCACAGCACTGGAGGAAATGAGACATATACATCAAATTGATCTTGAAACAGAACACTGCACAAGGTATACAGTGAAAGACAACACAATGATGAGGGCCCCTCCTAGTCAAGGACAAAATGTATGGGTCTGCAGTGAACCCCAGCAAGCTGTCAGTCTTTATGAGCCAAGGCTAAGTGAATTGTTTATTATTCTAATTTCGTTGGCTGCAAAGAGTTTGTGGGGAATATAATTGCTTTTTTTTTCAAGTTTTATCTTCTTTGTGTATTTTAATAGTTGGATGAAGTGACTGTAGCTTGAGCTCCCTGTGAGTTTGTACATAAGGGAGGACAGAGCAGCAGGGGTGACAGGGAGTAGCACAGAGCATGAGATCAGGCCAAGGGGATGTGAAGGGCAGCCATTTATTTGTTCATTTACTCATTCAGGCAAGATACAGGAGGATGTGGTAGTTTGGATGAAAAAGAATAAAACCCACATTGCTTCAAGCACAAACTTCTCACAGAGAAGTTTAAGGGCCAGAGAAATGTCAGAAGTATAGGAAGTGAGATTAGGAACAATCACTCTCAGTGTTTACTGAGGATATTGCGCATTGGATGTGCTTTTAAATTTCTTTTTAGTTTATTAGCACCTTTGTGTAGGGCCTAATGCTCCCATTGCTTGTGTGGAGTGGTACGTGTGCATCAGAGCTCCTAATCCTTTTCCACCCCTTTTCCTTTTCTGCCATCCCCCCTCTCCATCCCTTCACTCCCTTCCTTCTTCTGTATTTGTTTTCAATACTTAATGTATGCATTGCTTATGTGGAGTCGGTACAGCTACATAAAATATCCTGGTTTCTTTCTTTAAACTCTTAATCCCTCCTTTTCCCCTCCCTCCATCCTTTCATTCCTTTCCCCCTTCTTATATTTATTGGTCATTTGTAGTTCTTGTGTGAAGTGTCTGTTCATTTTGTTTGCCCATTTGATTGGGAGAGGGTCTAATTTTTTTCAGTTCTTTATGTATTCTAGTTGGAGGTCCTCTGTTTAAGGAATGGGTGCTTCTTAATGACTACCTATGACCAGGCCCTTAATGTACCGGCTGAAGCACAATCCATGGAAATTTTTTAAAAGTCCCCTAGGTGGTTTTGATGAGTTCATTTATAAACAATCCACAGACCCATGATCATGCAATCAAAAGCTTATTGCTCTGTTTCATTTGGAAGTGGGTTATTAGCATTATTGAGGTAATAAATAAAAAATAACACTTAATATTAATATCAATTAGTGCATTGGTATTCTCTAATTCTCATTTTCAGAAAGCTTTAGACATCTTGAATTCCTATTTCTACAGTCAGTCTAAGAAGAGCAGGTGCTACTAAAACACCTCAAAAACACCTCAAATCTCTTAGAGCCTCTTTATGAACCCTTCTCCTAAGCCACTTAATATTCCCTAGCAACTCTTCAAGTATCATCTAAGGTTTTTGATAACTAAAACTCAATTTCTATCTAAATTATTAATTCTTCCTTAGTGTTTAATTTTCAAAATATTGAGAAGAAAAATAAGGATTTAAGAAACTAATGAATAAACATTAAGCAGGGGATTTAAAGGTTATCAAAGTTCTTTGCTTGACATATTTTGAGAAGCTCATTCGCAAGTAATTGCTAATGCCTTATTGCTACTTCCACTTGAAGCTTCTAACTAGCTGTGAAGCCGTAAGCAGCTCGCTCAAACCCCTCATCCTCCTGGCCCCCTGAGAGAAAAGAAGAGGCTGAACTTTCAGATTTCCAAAGACCAATCTATTGTAAGGATTTGTGCTTGTGTTTCTACATGTGGTCTTGGATCACCTACTTCCTATGCATGGTTAACTTCTAGGTAGTCTTGTGTACTGGGCTCAAAGTCTATCCTAAGAGAATTTTAATCATCCATGGAGAGCAAGAAGTCATAAATTGTAGTTTTTAATCAAAGCCTTTTGAAGTTCTTTATTATGTGTGGCCATGAGAAAATGTTTCAATGGAAGGGCTTGTTTTCTGTGCTCATCCAGTTTGTAGAATGAAGTATATGCTGTAGAAAAGTCGTTGCTATTTGGAGAGAATGGCATAGGAAAAGAAAGAGACTGATATTTTTGTCTTTGTTTTCTTTATTTTTTAAAAAATTTATGTGTTTTGTACAGGGTCTCACTTCTCAGCTTGGACTCATAGTAAGTCTTCTGTTTGCAGCCTCCCCAGTGCTGGGATTACAAGAGTGTACCACCATGCCTGTACTCGGTGGCTGACTCAAATTGCCTGGGGGTGGGCTGGCATGGCCTGTGGTGCTGGGGATCAAACTCCAGCCCCTGTGCCTGCCTAAGCAGGAGTTTAGTCTCCTGAGCTGTCTGGCAAGCCTTGTTTTATTTTCTTACTACATTTTTTTGTAGATAAGATGCAGAATGTTTTATTTTTATTTATCACTGATATATTCATTTACACAACAATGAGAATTTCTTGTGCAGCTATTATGTGCTTTCATATTAGGATAAAGAAAACTCACATAAGGGGTTCCTGCCTTCCAAGAGCCATTCTAATGAGAGGAAATAAAGGCACTAAAGGAAAATGATCAATTGCAGAGATTTCAATAAAGCCCCAGGAAGAAATCCTCACTCATACCTAGGCAGTAGTGTCAAAGACCTTGTTCAGAGGCTGCAGCAGCTGAATTGAGCTCTGAAAACTGAGCAGGAATTATGCAAACAAATGGCCAGGGGGGAATTATTGTTGAAGGCTCATTATGGGAAAGAATATGCATGGTGGCTTCAGGAAGCCTCAGCTCCTACAGCTGGAATTTATTGCAGTAGAAGTGGATTAGTGAGAGGCAAGGCTGGGAGCCATCAGGAGTGGGAGGAAACCCTTCTGCCAGAGCTAAGTGGACTTGGTTACAAAAGGGCTCTGTGCCTATAACTTTGTCTGTGGCTTGATACCTGTGTCTCTGTAGGTGTCTTGTCTTATTCTCAGTAATGTGTGATGACTGGTACATCTACGAATAGCAAAAGACGAAACTATGGCTAGCTTTGGTTTCCATTTACTTGGTCCTGTTTTCAGTAAAAGATTGTGAGAGGTTCAATGTGATAATCACAGTAGGGGAGGCAATGAAATAAAGAGAAAATAGAAACTGAAGGGTCATCGAAGGAAAAAAAGTCCTTCTGAAAAGCACAAAGCATGTTCTCTTCAATAAATATAGGATTAATTCTTCATTCATAACACTAATGTTGTATGTTATGGGTCGGTGCCGAAAGAAATGACGAGAAGACCTGATGAATGTAGCTTCAGAGGTCTCACTGAGATTAGTCTCTCTCCAAGTGAGCCCAGAGCCTCAGAAGCATCTCACTTTTATTGAGGGGTAAAGGCAACTAAGGAATGTGCATAATTACCTAAGTGAATACAAACTACTATCTCTATTGACTTCCACCATTTGCCTAACACTAGGTTCACACAAATGCTAGCCGATAACATCCCAAGCAAGGGATCCAAGGACAGGGATCCTGCAGGAGAAGCTGTTATCTATTGCCTTGGGTCCCAGCTTTCCGGGAATTTGCAAACAGACAGCAACCCTCCTCGGGCTCAGTCCAGTGTTCCCTGCTCTCTTGGGACATCAGACTTTTGTCTCAAATCTATATCTCTACAACTAAACTAATAACTTTATATGGACAGAGATCATAGAATGATCAAAGTTTACCCAACAGATACTGAAGTTTATGCACCATAATTTTATAGGATGTGGTGTATTTCTGTATACTGAGAGTTGATTTGCATAGGCATTTACATGTAACAGTTTTCCGCTAAAAGTGATATATAGGATGCATATTTATCTGTGTTCAGTTGTTAGGAGAAATCTTAGGAAGCACATCACAACAAATACAGTACTTGTGGCACTTGCTTTGCATTACTGTTAAAGCAGTAAATGGTCTAAACCTTTCTGTGTATCTGGACAAACCAAGTCCCATGAAGGTAAGGGATTATTCTGAAGAGGGGTGTCCAGGTCCCTTGACCCACAGCCCAGGGCTCCTTTATCATGTAACTACTTTCTTGTCTAAGTACTCTCACTACTCTTTATTCATGTAGCAAGGTTTTTTTTTTTTTTTAATTTTCGGAAAGGGTCTACAGGGTGTTCAGGGTCTCAGTACTAGATTGGACTCATAGTGATTCTCCTGTTTACAGCCTCCCAAATGGCTGGGATTACAGGTGTGTGCCACCATGCCCAGTCTCAATTGCTGCCTCAGAGTGCTCCAGGGACGGGGCCAACACAGCGGGCCTGAGGACTGAACCTTTAATCAACTGAGGTTTTTTTTTTTTTTTTTTTGGTGGAGCCAGGGATTAAACTCAGGTCCTTGTGCTTGCCAGGGAAGCACTTATTCTACTGAGCTATCTCTCTGGCCTCAGTTGAGTTATTTGGCTGGCCCTAGTAAGTATTTTTAAGCATATACTATGTACCACCTACTGTCAAAGTCATAGTTATTATAAATTATACATTTAGAATTAACAGAAATTATTTGTCTCACTATAATTTCTCATTAGTTGATTGTGCATGATTTATGATTTGTGTTATTTTGTCTTACTCAGAAATTGTGTTGATGTACCATAGACTCATTTCTGGTGAGAAAATAAACTGTAACTCTCAAAACATCTATCTATATCTGAACTATTTTATATATGTATTTGTTGTGGTAGGGATTGAACTCAGGACATTTGCACTGAGATACATTTCCAGACTTTTTATTTTTTATTTTGAGATAAGATTTTGGCTAATGTACTAAGTTATGGAGGTGTGGAGGCTGGGTTTGAATTTTTGATCTTCCTGCTTCAACCTTCAGAGAGCTGGGTATATAGGCGTGTGCTATTATTCTGGCATGTTATATACTTTTAATTAGAATGAGCTCATATGAGGTGGAATGGAATATAATATTCAAACCCAATAATGTGCTTATTGGTGACTCTGTTCTAAATAACTGATGATGTTTTGACATGAAGATGTATGAGATTAGTTGTTGATATAAAGTCAGTTTTATGGCTTTTTGTATTCTTTGAACATTGTAATAAGTGATATTGGCTATGCGTTGGATCATTGATATTAGGTATCTTTTGACCCCAAGAAGATTCAGTTTATTTGATAGACAATAGTTTTTCAAGTTCGAAGCATGCTAAGTCTATCATAACTACAGATGCCATGCGGGCATAAATTATAGACTTTTGCTTTACCATCTTGGAATCTGATATGATGTCTGACACAATAGATGCTTAAAAAATATTGTCAAAGGCATAACTGAATAGCAATATGTACAATTGAATTTTATAGTTGGAAACTAAAAAAATTCAAAAGAGACAAAAAGTAGAGAAAGAAAAAGAGGGGGAGAGAGAAAGAGAGACAGACAGACAGAAAGAGAACACAGAAAGAGTTGGAATGAGGCCAGCCAAATATCTCAGTGGTTTAGGTGCCTGCTTAGGAAGATGCAGGGTCAGAGGATTTGATCCCCCGGGACTGCTGTGCTGGCCCTGCCCCTGGGGCGTGCTGGGCAGGCCATTGAGGCTGGGCATGGAGGTGCACACCTCCATGTAATCCCAGCACTTGGAGGGCTGTAGATATGAGGATCACTCTATGTAGTGAGACCCTGTCGACCCTGGACTAAATACATAAAAAAAAGAGTTGGAATGAGCAGAAAAAGTTTGAGCATGTAGTGAACAAATGGTTATCCCAGTTATATAAGCACACTGACTTCCAATTATTATTGAAAATATGGGCGGATTATAAATCGTGTATTATTTTCAACTACTGTACCTTTTTTGATGGCTTTGACCTTGCTTAGTATAATATAAATACTCAGGGTGTTCATCTAGCTAATATTAGTAAGATTTACTATTTTAAAAAAAGCACTTCCATGAATAAGAGCTGCTGTAAAGAAGGATAAAAGAAAAGGAACAAGAGAATTTTAATTCAGATTTTGGCAGTAGTCGATTTGTCTAAGTATGAAAGGTCAAAATATGTTTGGGAAGGGTAGGTGTACAAGACAGAAATAGAAGGTCCAAATTTTTGGACCAAAGGCTTCTTACACATACTATAGAATCTCATTTGAAAATCTTTATCATGACCATCCTGGTCTCTACAGATCATCATTATCTACTGATGGATATCTTAAAAAGATGAAAATAAATTTTAGTAATTTAAACCTTCCACCCTCATAAAAAGAATATCTCTTTTAAGTTTCTCTGCTTGATGTGAATCACTTCCACTCCAATAGGAATGAGTTGCAGAGCAGAGACTGGCAACTGTGTGGGCAAACAACAACAACAACACCCAAAAGAAACAAAAAAGAAACTCCTGAAAACACTGGGAACATGGTGACATTACTAGGGAAAAGCTCAATGAGTTGTCCTAGAGACCATTTATGGACTGCCTCTTTCAGAGCATCTCAGTCTCAAGGTCTTGGTAAGATCAGTGGAAATGGAAGTCGGAAGTCACTGGGGATGACACATGGGTGCATTTTGTGCATAGCTTCCCAGAGATTTGTGTGCTTCACTTCCTGTGAATGTAACACCCACAGTGAATTATTTGACCTGGCTTGGTTTAATGGGAAGATCTCAGAGTCTGTACTCAGCTATGACTATAGAGGTAACTCTAATTTTTACTTGTCTAATGATGAAGGGTTGGTTTCTAATATTAATGAGCCTTGGCTTCCCCATCTTTAACCATAGGATAGCACCTTGCACTGGTTGACCTCAGTGTGGGTGAAGTGATAGAGTTATAAGGTGTGCCAGACACACTACAATTACTGTTTCCTTTTCTCCTCCAAAGGATTGGGCTCTATAGACTTATTTCACCTTGGAGATTTGTTTTTTCCTTTCTTGCTTCAGATTGTTGAGGATTCATGACCATTAGAAAGATCATTTACAGAACTAGAACCCATAAAATGTGCTTCATAAACAATACTCATTAGGAAATATCAATCACTTCATGACCTAACCAAGCAACATCAGAAATATTATATGTGACAAGGCATTTTTCCCCCTTTACTAGGTGGCAATGCATCATTTTTCACATTTATATTCAGTACAGATAGACTCTCTACTTCTTAGTGTGATTGCCGAATGTGACAAACCAGGATTTATTATCTGCCTGCTCTTACACACTGGGTTCCTTCTGCATTTTATAGATCTGTTAAGAGTCTAACTTAACTGAACTACAGCTGACCCAATGGGCAGATTTCTTTGCAGTTTTGATACTTTATTCCTTGAATTGGCATAACTTCAAGTGGCAGGAAGAATGAAGCATCTCCCCCATGCAAAAATCAGGTTATTGCTATCTCACCTGGGATATTTAGATACCGAAGGAAGTACCTTCGTCCAGTCTACTCGAGTGAGACAGTCATAGGGCATCTATGTCCGGAAGAGTCTCTTGAACTCTTAGCCCATTAGAGTAGAGAGCCTAGTCTGAACATCTCTGTGGTCCTAGAAGCTAGAAAGAAATTCTAAGGTATAAGTCAGATCATCTAATTCCTTTGATTGAATTCCTTCAGTGGCTTCTCATTGTACTTGGACTAAAATCCAACTCCTTTTGAGGACTTAATCCATTGCTTCTTCTGTTTCTGAAATTTATCCTCATCTTTCTCTCTTCCTCATCATGCAGTCACCCATGTTTATTTTTGTTTCTTGAGTATGAAAAAGTTTTTCCTCCTCAGGCTGGCATTTCTTGTTCTCTTTGTGCAGAGAACTCTCAATCCGTGAGCGTCCACTTGCTGTTATTAACATCAGTGGCGTGCCATCTCCTAGAGAGGGGTCATGAATGGTCATGAGGGGTCATGAAATAAAGAAAATGGAAAATGGTCAGAAATGAAGTTTGAGCTGATCACATTATATTCATTATAGGTAATACATATTCTTCCCTTTGTTATTAATACTTTTGTAAATAGAAGAAATCTTCACATAAAACTAGAAGATTTCAAGTTTGTCCCCTCTCTCAAATAAAAACATTAACAAAGGCTGCAAATTAGATTGCGTGTGTGTGTGTGTGTGTGTGTGTGTGTGTGTGTGTGCATGCACATGTGCGTGTGTCCATTTACCTGCAAAAGTAGTTTAGAACCCACTTTTGGTGTCCCTACATTCTGGTTTAGCTTCAGTTCTCAGATAATCCCAGGCAAATAAACTTTAATTAGAGACTTCAGATAAAGGATTTTTTTACTGTTAAAACTCAAAAGTTCTTTCTCAAAGTTGGGACTGGTTGATGATAGTAATTTTCTATGTCTTCAAGTAGGTGTCAACAAGAACTATTTTCAAAGGTGAGTTCTAAATCTACTTTAAGAATTAGAGCTGATAAATTTAAACTATAAGCATGTCTTTGGTAGGTACTAGACTACTTTAGTCAAAATATTCTGAGAATAAATGGCTGAAATATGGCTTATTCTGTAAAGAAGCAAGGCAATAATGGAGGTCCTTATTTCTGAGGCTGTTGAGATTAGGTCTTTAGGGGGTGGCTCAAAAGGAGTAGGCAGTTAACTGCTTTGTCTCAGTAGAAATAACAGTGCAGTACACCTCCTGAGCGCAGCCTCCAGGACCTGAGCATGCAGCAATTACCTAGCAGAGGCATTCATACTTTTCATGACAAAAGCAAGATTAAAATCTTCATTAGGAGAGCACAGCAGAAAACCTCATCTGATGTTTTCTCACTGTGGAAGTGGGATTAATTTTATTCTGTGTACTTCACAGAGCATGGTGAAGACAGCATATGTGTAGAGGTTTGTCGTTCCTTTTCAGAGGGCTGAAGTTTAATAAAACTGAGACTGGATTTTAAAAAATTAACTTCTTGAAATATATGAAGACTCTGGAGTGAGCATTTAATGGAACAGAGCCTTGCCTATGGCTGGTACCTGTACACATCAAGATCCCTGAAATCTATATTAAAATTCAAAGACAATTTTTTTTTTCAGTTTCCCAAGTGCTGGGATTACAGGCGCACATCAACATGCCCAGTCTCAGTTCCTGTCTGAGCGAGCCCCAGGGCCGGGGCTGGCATGGCATGCTTGGGAATTGAACCCTGGTCCCTGCATCTCCCTAAACAGGTGCTTTAATCTGCTGTGCTATCTGGCCAGCTAGGACAATTCTTCAGATGTAATTTAATCTCATATACCTACATGATTGCTATGAATTGTTTTCTACATGGTATCGGTAAATGCCCTTCTATTTTTTGGAAATATTGACATTTTAGTAATGTCTTTGGTTAGATTGATTAGATGTTATAATTTCAACATATTTACATCTAGTGACTAAAAGTTACTAGATCATTAGTTAAATTTCAAATATCATTCTGCATAAAGGATTATGGATTGTCGTGTTTCATTTTTTTTTTTTTTTTTTTTGGTGGAACCGGGGATTGAACTCAGGTCCTTGCTCTTGCCAGGCAAGTGCTTATTCCACTGAACTATCTCCCTGGCTCCTTGTGTTTCATTTGTATTACATTTGTATTTTTTTACCATTTGGACAAGTGAGATTTGCTAACTTAGTTTTATTCCATTTTAGCAAGATTTATGTTTTATAAACACTAAACTATGGAACTCACATATTTAATTTGAAATTGCATTTATTTTTTGCCATATTTGATAAACAAATAGCAATGAGACAGTTTCACATCAAATCGGTAGGACAGTTTCAATAATTAACACACTGCATGCATTCTTCTTAGTGGTTAATTGCTGTACAAGATGCGGACTTGATATCCTATGTACAAACACCATTAGAACAAATCATTCTATTCATTAACAGAATGTAACTATATATCTATCCTAACCACTTTGAATACACAGATACAAAATGGACATTCATCTGTATAGCCCTTTTTTGTTAAATTCTGTTATTTGAATATTATAGGTGTGTAAACTCAGCAAAATATTCTAAAAGAGTCCAGTAGCCCATAATAGTATTGGGCTTCAGCTTAACTGGCAATGTCAGAAATTGTTGACCTGAGTCCCCCACAGCTCAACATAATAGCATGGCTTTATTTCTTATATTTCATTTTTATACTTTCCTTCTGGATGTTTAAGACCAAGATAAAGCAAGACCTATGCAACAAGAGTTGTAGCTTTTGGGTCTGATAAGGTCAGTGAAATCCCCTCAGGATTTATCCTGAGATCCTGTACCTCAGATTGTAGATCCTTTGTCAGTATCAGCCATGTGGATGAGTCACGGCCATTGCTTGGCCAATGTGCTCTCTGTGAAAGCCTGAGAGAGTGTTTTCTCTCCATGTGACTCTCCTTAGGCACACTCTACATCATTGATCACTTTTCTCTTTGGCCCCATAATCTCCTTGTTCAGAAAATTTGGGACACTACTGAGTTACGTGATGTTACAGTACAAGTTCTCATATGTCCTGAGTCTTAATTGACCTTGGAAGGCTAGGGCCAAAATGCTGGCTTTCCTTGCAGCCCTCCTTTTTCTCTAATTTTGGTCTGCAAACTTAGGTTGTTAACCATCCAGAAGACAAGCTTGTTGTTATTATCGAACAACTTAGGCTGTTAAACTTGACCACACTATCTGTCTACATATCAAACATCTTAGGCATAATATGGAACAGGTATTTTTCATCAAGTATTGATATGTTGAACTTTAAGTCCCTACAGAATATGATAAAAACATTTTGAAATTAGAATATTGAAATTACATGTATTTGTGCATTAGGAAAAAGTGGAAATGCCATATATTCTATCTTTGTTATTTTAAATTCATCTTTGCCCTCAAAATATCATTTTTCCACAATGTCATTTTTATGTTTAGCTTTTCTTTTTTTTTTTTTCGTATTTTAGGACTATGTCTATAGGGTCTACAGGGTCTCACTACACAGGTCAGACTCCTAGTGATCTGCCTATGTTCAGCCTCCCAAGATCAGGGATTACAGGAGGGCACCACCATGTGTAGTCTCAATCACTGTCTCAGCTTGCCCCGGGTACGGGGCCGGCATGGTAGGCCTGGGGATCGAATCCCGGCTGCTGTGTGTGCCTAAGTAGGTGTTTTCATCTATTGAGCTATTTGACTGGCCTTTATATTTTAGTTTTATAAACTAAGTACTTAATATGAAGCTTACAACTACTCCTGAAGCATGTTTTTTTAAAAAACAAACTATGCTTTAGTTTATGTGGATTGTGCCTTTGATTCAAAGTGACAGCAGGTCAAGCTTTCTTTACTTCTTTATTATTTTCTTCCCCTTATCTTGATCCAAGAATGCCTTAGTCACAAAATAGAGGCACAGCTGGAAAATGTCAAATAATACTGTTAATTATATGTAGTAGATAAATACGCATTTGACGTGCAGGAATTATTTGCTGTACTGTGAGCTTTTGGATTGAAAAGCTCAAAATTAAGGACTCACAGGGCCATTAGCTTTTTAGGTTTAGTCCATTGCTGACCTTTCAGAAAAGTATTCTTGACTATTTATTTCCTAACACCTCTGGATGCTGTTCTCCTTGAAAAACAGACTTTATGTTCTACTTAGAAAATTTCTAATGTGATAAACTAGAAAGGACTCTCCTATAGAAGATCTAGTTTTCTTTTTTCTAGGAAATGAAAAACAGAAAGTAAACATTACTTCCTGCTGGAAGAATGATGAACTGGATATATTTCATGCCCCTTGAAACTGAGCTTGAATTTCAAAGAGAACTGTACATTTTATCAATATTCTGGGACCAAAAGCAATAAATGAGTGGGTTCTTGTAACATATGAAAGTCTTGATGAAGCATAGATTATTTCATATGAGTTCTCCTTTCAGTAGAGGTAGAATTGCAAATTTTGAATTTCTATCATCTGACCCATTCCGTCTTTCAAATACTAGTACCAGAACATTCTTTTACTCTTAGAATATGGTTTATACTTTGAATGATTAAATACTAAATGTAGTGATCTTCACTATATATTCTATACTAGAATCATTTTGCATGGCTATGACTGGAGCAAAAGCTGTAGATCAATGCAATAGTTTCTAATTTGCACATGAAGAGAAAGGATCTCATAAATTCAGCCCAGGCTATAGCCTTTTGGGTGTGAAAGCTTAATTTTGTTCAGTGACTTGAGTTTCTAGTCAGGGTTTTCTCATCCTTAAACCATATCAATTTTTAAACATTTTTGTCTTCCCTAAGTGGGAAGAATAAGCAGGGAAGAATAATTCCTGAACTACTTTTGAGTTCATAAAGAGGGGTGTCTCCATTCCTTCTCTAAGAATTCCTTGCCATGAGATGGACAAGTTGCATGTAACACGATGTTACTGAGTGGTGCATTCTGGGTAGTAATGGAAAGGTGCTTCTCACAGCATTGCCCTCAGGCAGCAGAGCTCACAGGGCATGGCAGCCAAGTGGAGCTTCCTGTATCGTTTGGCAGTGGTTTTGGTAGTTTCCTCAACTAGTGCCATGGTCCTTCCAGTCTTAGATCAGAGTGGTTTCTCTTCATTCTACCTCCAGAAGGTCTTTCTGTAGTACTATTTCTCTTTGAGAATTGTTTCTTAAGAACTGAGACATTCAACTCTTGAGTTGGATTAGGGAAGCATAACTCTCTGTCAAGAAAAGAAGGTATCTGATCAGAATAAGTAGAAATTCCACGCAAGCTAGTGGGAGGGAGTTTTATGAGGAAGAAACAGAGATACCCAACAAAGACAGGGGCAGGCAACACTGTGAAAGGCAGTCAGCCTTGGGAGCAGGAGTTACAGGAGGGGTTAAAGAGCTTCCTTCCTCTCTCCTGCCCTTTCTGTAGTCCCCTGTTGTGTCAACTCCACAGAGGCAAAAGCATTAGACATAATTATACATTGTCCCATTGTCTCTTAAGTTTATGGGACATCCAGAGCCATAGCCATTTCCAATTGTTTCCAGTTTATATGATTTAGTTTAAAATCCTAAAAGAGAATGAATATGTTTCAGTTGTAGGCCAGAGCCTCAAACCTCAGATGCACCAGTATGGCCAGGATTGATAAAATCTGTGTGGTCAGGGACGACAGGATCCAACTGTATTGCCAGGAGCTGCCAAGGGGGGTGGTAGTTTACAGAATAGAAATGTAGGGTGGACAGGCTAACTGCTTTGAACTTGTGCTCTAAATACAATTGAGTGCTGGAATCCTTCCTACACTAACTTGTTTATTATAAAGGAGATGTACCTTATGAATATCCTCTGATTTAGGGAATACTCCTAATCAATCCAGGATGCTAAATTGTTCTTGTATTCCTTTCTCTTAAATAAGAAAGGATCTTGGCAGCAGCTCCAGAATTCTTTTCAAATATTCAATTGATAGGGCACAAACAAACTTGCCAGTTATGGCCAGGGTATATCAAAGTAAATATGCAAACTGAATTCTGATGATCACTCTTGATAGGTCTATAGGAATGTCATCATTAGAAAGCTAGATACCAATTCCCCATCTCAGTGTACTTGAAGTATAACCACCATCTCCTGCTGAGAATATTGAAGCAAATGATGCTCATTTTCTAAGGTTGATGCAACAAAACCACGGAATGAGGGGGCTTAAAAATAACAGAAATGTATCATATCACCATCACTGGGGTTAGAAACCAAAAATCAAGATGTTAGGATTGCTGACTTCCGGAGGCTTCGAGAGAGAATCTTGACGTGGTGGGAAATTCCTGCACTACTCCCTTGTCCTGCTCTTTCGATTCCGTTGCTCAGAGGCTTTGCAGAAGAGGTCCACCCAGCCTTGGTCCAACCTCGTCACTCCTTTTATTGAAGGATATTGTGTGTCTGCAGCCAAGTAGCTCTGTGGGCCTGTTACTTGCCTGTAAGTTCCCAGAAGCCCAACAGCCTGTCTCCATTCTGTTTTACCACTGACAATTCAGCCCAAGCTGAAATATTTGAATGTCATGTGCCTCATCACTTCTGCAAAAGTGTACACAATCATACCAGACTGTTAGTATTCTCACCGGCTTGTGACTTCTTATCTTTTGCATTATACCTAATCTGATAATTTCTTAAGTTTTCAAGTCTGATTCCTTTTTGCTTTATAGTTCATTCCTCAGTTTATTTCTTGGCATTTTACTCTGAGAAGCAAGGGGCAAGCAGGCCACATCTTTTATACTTTGTTTGGAAATGTCTAAATTCATCACCATTATTTCTACTTCCATGCAACAACAGTAAAATTCAGCCAGACTCTGTCACTTCTTTACAAGGTTTATTTTTCCTCTATTGTCCGTGAACATGTTCTTCATTTTTGTCTGAGACCTCACCAGGCAAAGTGTTAGTATTCTTATTTCTAGCAATGTTTTCCTCAAGGCATTCAAGACTTTTTCTATCATTATTGCTCAAAATTCTTCTAGCCTCAATTCCAAGGCCATTTTCAAATTTTATTTTATTTTTTTCCATAATTTTATTGATAAACAAATAGCAATGAGGCAGTTTCAAATCAAATTGGTAGGACAGTTTCAATAATTAACAGGTTGCATACATTCCTCCCAGTGGTTAATTGCTGTACAAGATGCAGACATGATATCCTATCTACAAACACCATTAGAAAAAATCACTCTATTCATTAAGAGAATGTAATTATATATTTATCTTAACCACTTTGAATACACAGATACAAAATGGACATTTATCTGTATACCCTTTTTTTGGTTAAGTTCCATTATTTGAATATTATAGGTGTGTTAACTCAGCAAAATAATCTAAAAGAGTTCAGTAGTCCATAATAGTATTGGGTCTTCCATTTCACTGGCAATGTCAGAAATTGTTGATTTGAGTCCCCTACAGCTCAACATAACAGCATGGCTTTACTTCTTTATTTATTTTTTTATTTTTTTAACTAAAGCTTTTTCTACTTTTTAATAGGATCTTCCATCCAGTAGATGTATTGTCATATCCCCTTCAAAACAGACAAGATGCTTACCATATCTTAAAGATTATACATTGCCACTAAAAGAAAAGTTTTACAGTCACTGTACATCAAGGTTGAGAAACTGTCCTGCATGAAAAATACACTAAGAAATCATGTGAATAAAAGATAACATTATTATGTTTAAGGAAAGATCAAGTCCTCATGACGCACCATCTAGACATGGGTATTCACTCTTGGTGGAGTAGCTCGGGTGCAGGGTTTTCTCGCTTCTGCCCTTTCCACTCATTATACTGTTTTTATGTAACAGTATTCATTAAGGCAAACAAATCCTTTTCTAAAGAGTTCTTAAGGAAACTGTGGACAAATAGCAAACTTTTGGCATTAAAACAGGTTACCACATAAATAGCCTTTAGTAGTATA
>NW_004524596.1:10581585-10582806 GCF_000260255.1 Octodon degus | reverse complement strand
AATTTGAAGGATTAAAGTCTTCTGTGACATAAAGCCATTTCAAACAGTTTCATGTCTCAGTGGAGCAGGAGCAGAGAGGGTGAAATAATAAGTGAGTAGCCCCTCTTGGGCAGTTAGACAGTTAAAAGAGACTCAACAGCAGCCTCCCCCAGCCTGCTGTCCTCCCTGATTGCCTGCATGTGTCGCATTTGTAGCAGTGTGCTGGGGGCCAATTTTAATGCCATTTGCCTCATTATTAATGTCAAAGACGCCTTCTTGAATTTTTTCTTATATTTCTTTTGCTGTATTAATAAATGTCTCTTCTACATTGGAAGCAGTCTTAGCAGAAGTTTCCATGAAGATAAGGCCGTGTTCTCGTGCAAAAGCTTCACTTTCTTCTTTTTTTACTTCTCTTCTAGATTCTAAATCACTTTTATTCCCAATTAGCATAATGACCATGTTGGAACTGGAATGCTGGTGGGCATCCTCTAGCCAGGTTGTCAAGTGGTTAAATGTATCTCTCCTTGTAATATCATATACTAGCAGAGCCCCAGCAGCACCTCTGTAATAAGACCTGGTGACAGAATGAAAGGACTCTTGTCCTGCAGGGTCCCAGATCTGGAGTTTTATCTGTTTTCCATCAATTGTTATCATTCGAGCACCAAACGCTACACCAATCGTGAGGTCATGCACTGGCTGAAACCTCTTGTCAGTGAACTGTAGCAATAAACATGATTTACCAACACCTGTGTCACCGATGATAATATACTTAAAAAGATAGGCGTACTCCATGGCCACGGCCACTTGTGCCAGGGCACGCGGCTCCTCCTCCTGCTACTGCTCCTCCTCTGCGCCCCGCACCCGGCACCCCTCAGCCTCCAAACGCCAGGCACGGCCCGCTGCCGCCACTGTCATCAGCCGCGGAGAGTGAGGGGCAGGGGAGAAGCCGGACGGGACAAACTGACACCCCGAAGCCCACGGAGGCAGCGCCCAACAGAGCCCAGCCGAACAATCGGATTTACTTCTTATATTTCGTTTTTATACTTTTCTGCTGGGTGGTTAAGACCAAGGTAATGGAAACCTATGCAACATGAGTTGTAGCTTTTGGGTCTGATAAGGTCAGTGAAATCTCCTCAGGATTTATGCTGAGATCCTGTACCTCAGATTGTTTGTCAGTGTCAGCCATGTGGATGAGTCATGGCCATTGCTTGGCCAATGTGCTCTCTGTGAAAGCCTGAGAGA
>NW_004524596.1:10577683-10580054 GCF_000260255.1 Octodon degus | reverse complement strand
TGTCTGAGTACTTATTTGTCATGATTTTTTCCAAATTTGTGGGTTGCCTTTTCACTTTGTTGGTAATTTCTTTTGACTTAAAAAAAACTTCTCAATAAGAGCAGGTCCCAGTTGTTAATTCTTTCAACTGTTTCCCATGCAGTTTGATTTCTGTTCATGAAGTCTTTGCCTACCCCTATGTCTTCAAGAGTTCCTCCCACTTTCTCTTTCAGGAGATTTAGTGTCTCTGCTTTATTGTTTAGATCTTTAATCCATTTTGAGTTTAGTTTAGTTCATGGTGATAGACCTGTGTGAAGTTTTAGTTTTCGGCATGTAGAGAGCCAGTTTTTCCAGCATCATTTGTTAAAGAGGCTATCTTTCTTCCAGTGAGTATGTTTGGCCCCTTTGTCAAAGATAAGGTGGCTGAGTGTGTTCATCCACTTTCAAATTTTAAAGTGTTTCAGTTAAATGGAAAGTGAGAACTGAAGGATTAAACAAAGGAGAGAGACCAAGGATAAAAGTTAGGAAATATGGCGGGGACAAAACCGCACATTCATATAAACAAGATGGTTAAGGCAGTGGCCTGAAGAATTCACATCAGGTTTTTGAAAGTAGCAATTAATGGGTAGAATTCTCACCTTGACTAACTATGCTGATATCTGTGAACTAAATGCCTACACTGAGGATAGCAATGTGTAATACTAAAACCATGTTGGGAATACCTATCATTTTGGTCTTCTAAATTAGTACTGATTTTAATGTAATATCCATTATTTCTATGCACTCATTAAAGTAAATGTTTGTTAAAAAAAAGGCAATAAGAGAAAACAAAGAGACAAGAAAAAATGTCATAGGATTGTCCTGCTGCAATGTGGTATATGGTTTGATTTCTATGTAAAAATATGTAATTTTTTTTCCACATTCTATAGAGATTTGAAATTTAGAATATCCATGATTTTCAGAAAATACCAGTTCCATGTTATGTCTAAGGTGTTTGATATTCAGACAGATAGTGATGTTAAGCTCAACTGCTCTGTTACAGGGTAATAATATTAACCTTGTCTTCTGGATGTTTAACAATTAAAGTTTGCTGACCAAAGATTAGAGAAATAGAGGGGCTACAAGGATAGCCAGTATTTTGGTCCTAGCCGTTCAAGGTCAGGGAGGACTCAGGACATAAAGGAACCTCTGCTGTGACATCCTGTAACTCAGTGGTGTCCAAAATTTTCTGATCAAGGAGACTATAGGGCCAAAGAGGAAAGTGATCGACAATGTATAGTGTGCCTAAAGAGAGTCACCTAGAGAGAAAAAATTCTCTCAGGCTTTCACAGACAGCAAATTGGTCAAGCAATGACCGTGACTCATCCAGATGGCTCACACTGACAGAAGATCCACAAGGTGCTGTACATGGCTCCAGGGTAAATCCTTAGGGGATTTGACTGGCTATATCAGATACAAAAGTTCCATTTTTAGGTATATAGGCTTTAACTTGGTCTTAACCATCCAGCAGAAAACTGTAACCATGAGGTATAAAAAGTAAGGGCATATTAATATGCTGAGCTATTAAAGGCTCAAGTCAACAACTTCTGACAATTACCTGTTCTGCTGATAACCCACTACTATTATGGACTACTGGACTATATTGGGTTATTTTGCTGAATTCAAGTACTTGCAATATTTGAACTGGCATCAAGTATGAAAAGGTCCTATAAAGACTTCTCCTAATACAGCTTCTCTCACAGCAGTGGAACACCCATCTCTGACAAAACAAAACAAAAAAGGGGGATATAAATAAAGGATAATTTTGTAGTGAAAAAAATACGTATGTATATACAAAATAGTTAGGATAGATATATACTTACTTTCTCTTAGTTCAATGAGAAGAAAGATTTGTACTAATATTGTTTAGACAAGATATCATGTCTGCATCTTGTCCTCTGAATAACTACTACAAAGAAAACAATATGCAATGTATTAATTATTGTAACTGTCCTACTAACTTGTTTTCAAACTGTTTCACTGTTATTTTATTTTCTCATTAAAATGAATAAAACAACAACAACAACAACAAAACTCACAAATTTTAATGTGTTTGGTGCAGTGCTATTCCGCTTTCCAAGGTTCTGGTCTGTTTGCATTTTCTATGGTGCCGTGACTAAGTACCACTGGCTTGGTGGCTTCACACAGCTGAAATTTGTTTTCTTACAGTTTTGAGTGATAGAAATCCAAGGATTATTTCCTTGTAGAGGCACTGAGGTAAAGCTCTGGGCTCATTACTGACTGCTCCAAAACTTGTTTGTAGAATCCTTAACTTTCTATGTGATGGCAGAGAGAGACAGAGAGAGAGAGAGAGAGAGAGAGAGAGAGAGAGAGAGAGAGAGAGAGAGAGAGA
>NW_004524596.1:10566397-10577583 GCF_000260255.1 Octodon degus | reverse complement strand
AGAGACAGAGACAGAGAGAGAGACAGACAGAGAGAGACAGAGAGAGACAGAGAGACAGAGAGAGAGACAGAGAGAGAGACAGAGAGAGACAGAGAGAGACAGAGAGAGAGACAGAGAGAGACAGAGAGAGACAGAGAGAGACAGAGAGACAGAGACAGAGACAGAGAGAGTCTTTAAAAGTAAATTTAAATGGGTAATAATAAGGGTGTCATCCTAAACCAATAGGATTTGTGGCCTTCTAAAAAGGGAAAAGATCATTCTGTCCCTCTCTGTCTCTCTGTCTCTCTCTGTCTCTCTGTCTGTTTCTCTCTGTCTCTGTCTCTCTCTGTCTGTCTCTCTGTCTCTCTCTCTCTCTTTCTCCCTCTCTCTCCTCCCCCTCTCTTTCCATCCAGAAGAAAGGCTATCTGAGGACAGAGCAAGAAGCTGACTTTCTGTAAGCCAGGAAGACATCCTTATAAGGAACTGAATCTATTGGCATCTTGAACTTGGATTTCCTGGCCTCTAGCATTTTGAGAAAATAAATTTCTGCTGTTTATGCCACCCAGGCTGTGGCATTTTGTTATGCCATTCCTACCTAATATAGAAAAAAAATCTGTTTGCTTTTCTCCCAGCTTTTGGCTATGTCTGCCCGCAGGCCTTAGTGTTTATTGATTTGTAGATGTATCACTTTAATTTGTGCCTTTATCATCAGATGATGTGTGTTTATGTCCAGATTCTCCACTTGTAAGAATACCAGACATTGGCCAAAGGCTCATCCTCATTCAGTATGGCTTCATATTAACTTGATGTTATCTGTGAAACCATTTTTAAATATTTACAAGTCTTTTTCGGGAGGTATGGCCCAACCCACACCAGAGGCCATATTTTAATTCAGAGACACATTCATGCCTGTGTGTTGGGAGAGGCAGCCCACCGCAGGACCCAGTGTACATCTTTGCTGAATATGCTAAAGGATAAGGCATCGTGTGCTGTGTCCCTGAGATATTTCTATTGCTATTTGGGTAGGCAAATCAGGTGACCTCAGTGTCATATGTACATCTGACTTCTCCCTCCCCGGCAGAAGGTTTCTGGATGTTTTACCATGATATTGCCATAAAAGTCACTGAGCTTCTCAAATACAGGGTATTTTTTTGGACACCGTTGAGAAAAGGACCTTTAACAGAATGTGGCACAACCGTGCTGGTGCTCCTGCTCTCTCCTGCTACGTGAATCCTGCTACGTGTCTTTTTCTGATGCACTGAATCTCACTGTCTACTTTTAGCAACTTCCAACTTAGGACACATCCAACTGTTCGTTATCTCTTTTGGTATCTGGTCACTGTTTGCCACGCTTGAGGAGATTACTTTCTTCCTTTACCCAGGTTGTCTTACTTCCTGACGTTCTTTCGCTTTGAAATTCAAGCCCTTACATACCCCCTATCTCTAACTGGGATACCCACTCCTGGGACTTCCTATGTGTGCAGCTGAAGGACACCACGCCTCGGCGTTTGCCATCTGGACTTCTTAATAATGTCTGAATAAGGAATTCTACACTTTTATTTTGCACTGGGTCCCACAATTATGTAACTGGCCCTGCCCTTCCTTTTGTGCAGGTTTTGCTTCTCCAGGGTGATCTAACAGTAGTGCCTGGTTGCCTGTCTACCTCTCTTCAGTCCTCCCACGTTTCTTGTGTCTGCTGTGGTGGCCACACAGAAGTTCAGCTGTCCTAAAGACATCATACTCATTTGAGTTTAAAAGCCTCAGTGGGCAGAAATCCAGAAGTTAAATGAGGCAAAGCCAAAGGTTAAATGAGGCAAATGTTCATTTTTACTTTCATTTTAAGAAACCATCAGCCACAATCCAGGCCCTTTCCAAACCTGAGCACTGAAGCAGGTGAGGAAAAGCCATTGTGAAGGGCAGAGGTGAGCATCCAGCCACCCAGGATTCAGAGAATTACTTTATTTAATGTGGAAACTCCAGTGGGTAGAGGAAAGAGAATAGCATGCATTTTGATTTTCTTATTTTAAAGAGAATACCAATAAAAATGACACAGAATTTCAAAACAAGATGATAGGAAATGAATAATGATTATTATATAACATATTGTTATCTTCAAAGTAGTTGCTGAGATTATGTGATATAGGCATGTAAAATTGGTGAAATGGTATAAGCACTAACTTGTCCTTTCAATGAACTAACAGAAATTAGTGGTATAATTATTTTAGCTGATATATCTATATCTATATCTATATCTATCTATACCTATAGATATAGAGATATATATTTCCTCCTTTCTTCTTTTTTCTTTTCCTCCACCAGTTGTCCAGCTGTTCTCTTCTTTCCCTTTTATTATATCTATTGTACCTTTTGGATCTTGTTTACTCTTTTAGTTTCTTATGCTAGGGAGATAATATGATATTTACACATGCAAGTCTTGTTTGTTTCTTATGAGTATGGTCTCTAGTTGCATCCATTTACTTACAAAAGCATTGAGTTTATCTTTCTTTATAGTCAAGTAATACTTCATTGTATAAAAATACCACATTCTTTAATCCATTTCTCAGTTAATGGGCATTTGGGTTGTTTCCAAGATTTAGCTATGATAATTGCACTGCTAAAACCATGGGTGCACCTATATTGCTGTGGTATGATGCTTTCAGTTCCTTTAGAAAGATACTCAGAAGGGGACTAGCTGGCTCAAATAGGACTCCTAACCCTAGTATGTTGAGACATCTCCACACTGATTTCCACACTAGTTGTACTAGTCTACACTCCAACCAACTGTGGAGAAGGATCCCTTTGTCTCCAGAGCCTCTCTAGAATTTGTTATAGATTGATTTCTTGATGAAAGGCATTCTTTCTGGGGTGAGATGGAATGTCAGTGTTGTTTTTTAATTTTATTTTATTGAGAAACAAGTAGCAATAAGACAGTTTCAAAACTGATTAATAAGACAGTTTTAATAATTAATACATTGTACATTGCTATCTTCTTAGTGGTTATCCATAGTACAAGATGCAAACACAATATCCTGTCCAAACATTATTAGTACAAATCTTTCTTCTCATTGGATTAAGTGAAAGTAGCTGTATATCTATCCTAACTATTCTGCATATACAGATACAAAATGGCCCTTCCTTTGTATCCCATTTTTTTGTTTAGTCCTGTCAGAAATGGGTACTCTATTGGCATCTAAACACTATAGGTGTGTGAATCAGCAAAACAATTCAACACAGTCCAGCAGTCCACAATAGTAGTGGGTTATCCACAGAAGTTGTTGACTTGAACCTTTCACAGCTCTGCATATTAATATGGCTTTACTTTATATACCTTGTTTTTATATTTTTCTGCTGGATGGTTAAGACCAAGATAAAGCAAGACCTACATAACAAGAAATGTAACTTTTGTATCTGATAAGGTCAGTCAAATCCCCTCAGGATTTATCCTGAAACCCTGTACCACAGGTTGCAGATCCTTTGTCAGTGTCAGGCATATGGATGAGTCATGGCCATGGCTTGACTGATTTGCTCTCTGTGAACGCTTGAGAGAATGTTTTGTCTCCAAGCGACTCCCCTTAGGCACACTCTACATTAACGATCATGTTGCTCTGTGGCCAGTGTTATTTTAATTTGTGTTTCTTGAATAATCCATGATGTTTAATTTTTTTCGTATATTTATTTGGGCCTAGTTTTTTTTTTCAAATTTTTATATGTTGTAGATAGAAGTCCTTTGTTGAGGGACAGTTGGCTAAAATTTTTTTCCACTCAGTGAATATTCTTTTTGCTCTTCTGGTGATTTTTTTGATATGAAAAAAACTTTTTAATATGATGAGACCCCAGTTGTGAATTTTTTGAAGTATTTCTCATATAATTTGTTTTTGGTTGTGACCTCTGCCTACCTCTATATCTTCTAGATTTCTACCTACTTTCTCTCTTAATATTTAGACTTTTTTATGTATTTAGTACAGTGTCTGCAGGGTCTCACTATACGGATAGGACTTGTAGTGATTTTCCTGTTTTCAGCCTCCCAAGTGCTGGGATTATAGGCAAAACCCACCATGCCCAGTTTCAATTGTCCTCTTAACGCATCCCAGGGGCAGGGCCAGCACAGCACACCGGGGGGATCGAAACCCAGTCCCTGTATCTGTGTAAGCTGGTGCTTTAATCTGCTGAGCTTACTGGCCAGCCCTTAATATTTAGATCTTTAACCCATTTTGACTTTAGTTTAATGTATGGTGATAGACATGCGTCTTACTTTAGTATTTGGCATGCAGAGAGCCAGTTTTTCAAGCATCATATGTTAAAGAGGCTATCATTCTTCCAGTGAACATGCTTGGCTCCTTGGTAAAAGGAAAGTGGCTGAGTATGTTTGCAGTTGTGTCTGTATCTTTCAATCTGTTCCACTGACCCTCAGGTCTGTTTTTTTTGCCAGTATCATGTTCATTTTATCACAATAACTTTGCAGTATAATTTCAAGCCAGGGATTGTGATGCCTCCTGCCTTGTCTTTGTTGTGCAGAATTGCCTTTCCTATTCGAGATCTCTTCTTTTTCCAAATGAATTTTAAGAATAAAAATATAGATTTGTGAGGTATGCTAATGGTATTTTGATCAGGATTGCATTAAAAATGTGTAACAGTTTTTGAAGTATTTCCATTTTCGCAGTGTTGTTTTTTCCTGTCCTTGAGCAAGTAATATCTGTCCATTTAATCTCTTTTTTCAGAATACTACATTTTTCAATATATAGATCTTTTATTGCCTTTCTTAGATTGACACCTAAATATTTCCTTTTTGGATGCTATTGTGAGGGATGTGGTTTCCCTAGTGTCTCTCTGTGTGTTTGTTGTTTATATGCAGGAATGCTACTGATTTTCTGGTGTTGACTTTGTATTCACTAGGCTACTGAATTTGGTCATTAAATCTATGAGTTTTTTGATGGAGTTTTTGGGGTTTTCTATATGGAATATCATGCCATCTGCGAATAATGATAATTTCACTTCTTTCTTTCCAACACTTATTCCATTTATTTTTGTCTCTGGTCTAATTGCTCAGGCTACTGTTTCCAGATATTGAATAGGAGTGGTTATATTGGACATCCTTGTCTTGTTCTTGATTTTTGAGTGAAAACTTTCAGTTTTTCTCCACTTAGTGTGATGTTGGCTCTTGGTTTGATTTTTTAAATCATGTTTTAATTCTGTTTGGAGTTATTGTTTGACTTTTTCCTCCACATTCTTTTTCTCTGTTATAAGACTGTTTCATTTCTTATGTTTTCATCAGATTTGCCACCATGAATTGGGGTGTATTTTACAGGATTACTTGGTTCCTGCAATTTAGTTTTACCAGACTCACCCTGAGGGTCAGTGCACACCTTTGACAGCCAGGAAGAGATGTCTGGTGGACAGATATCATTTCACTAGTGCCTGAAAAATGAAGGAGTGGTGACCTATTTTTAGAACTGTGCCTATTACTGAAAAAACTGAAGTAAGAAGCTGACATTTGCCCAAATATGAAAGCTATTTTTAATAAACTATCTGGATTGGAGCACCCAGTTTGCCAATGTGAACTTTTGGCTTGTGGACTTCTTTGTAATTATTCCTGGTGCTTTTCCATAACTAGATGGTTTTACTCACTGCACACATTGTGAAGTAAGGCAGTGTTACTTCACAGCATCACTAATTCAGACTGCTCCCAATGTCTTCATTTTCTAAAGAGATACGGTGGTTTATTTCTAGCATTAAAACTTGACTTCAAGCAGTGAAGCCTCCTGGAATGGGCCCATGATTCATCTTCCTTTTATGATATATTCAGTATAGACTCTTCATTAAGTTTCTCATTGAGTGACTTACCATAAATGTCTCTCTCTATGTTAAAAATTTCCACTAGATGCCAACTTGAGTTCCATATTCTCTATTTTAGTTCCACTTAGTTTCTGTTGTAAGTGGGTCCACCTGAAAAGACAGAACAATACCTTTCAGCAGCTGAGAACCTCTGTGTGAAAAGCGTCATCTGCTTTCTGTTTCGGAGTTCTGTTTGAAGAGCAAATTACTACCTTCCACTACTCACTTCACTGACACCTTCCCATGTCCTGAAGTGGTGAACAAGTGGGTAAGGTCATTGCTATGTTCCTCCTGCGGGAATAGATGTTCGCAACACATGATGACAAACTGGCAAATTTGCTGCACCCATCAGACCTCCTCAGTGTAAGTGTACAAAGAGCTTTGGTGATATAATCTCTTCCCTTTGTGGGATTCTTAGTTTGGATGATCTGAATTCATTCTGCTGAATGTGACATTTGCAGTCAGTATTGTTCCTGTTATTAGCTTTTCAAAAAAGTGGAGTAACTTGGGTGATTTAATTACTCACTTTTACCTTGACATATTCAAAAAATAAATTCAACACTATTTAAAAAAATTATATATTTTTTGGATACAGGGTCTCACTAGGCAGTTCAGACTCCTAGTGATCCTCCTGTCTCTGCCTCCCCAGTGCTGGTATCACAGATGTGTGCTGCCACATCTTGTTTCAAGGTTGGCATGGTATGTAGTACCTGGTATCAAACTCGGGTTCTTGTGCTTGCCAGGCAGGTGCTTAAACCCCTGAACTATCTCCCCAGCCCTAAATTTGACATTAAAGGTCACTTTGGAAATCATAAGCACCAGATGAGTTCCTGGATTCCCTCAAGATGGACATGAAGATGAACATGAGTTATCTTGCTATCAAGTAAATAACGTTAGCTTATGCATTAATGAAGTCAAAATTTAGATACTAAAAAGTTCAATAATAAGCAGTGGGATACAGAATGTTGTGTGATCCAGAGCCTTTGAATAGCAAATACTCATTGGTCCCTACTGGGGAAACACCGTCCTTATAGTAGAGATAACATGAAAATAATGTGTGACCATTTGGCCAGCTAACTATTCTGGAGGGCTGAGTATATGTGTGAGTTTAAGAAAGTGCTGAGTATGAAAAGTGAAATGACCACTCACAGCTCTGCTGGAAACCTCAAGAGCTACTCTGGATTCCTGTAATGGCTGGAGTTGGCCTTTGGAAATTCATTCACTGAAAAGGCTGAGAGCTGACTCACTCTTCAGGCCAGAGACTTGGGTGGTCCTGGTTTATCCTCTCACCCGTGCAAGCAAAGCTTAGTGGAGACACTTTACTGTTCAACTGAATGAGATCTCAGCTGTCTTGAATGAGAAGTCTTTTTGCCTCTCTCATCTCCTGTATTCTTGCCTGTATGATGGAAGCAATATGTTTGACAGCTGTTCTGGGTTAAAATGGAAGTATTTAATAAATATTGGTTATTTTTCTATTTTGAAAAAAAAAAGAAAAGTGAAATGTATTTAAATGCTAGGTCTTGGCTGGACTTGAGATGCTATCAGTCCTGGCCCTCTCCTCTGCATTGAAACTCAGTCTCAGGAAGAGGCCATGTCACCCTTCAAACACGTGTTCAAGCCCTGAATGGTGGCTACTGTCTGAAAGTTTTCCTTATATCTAGCCTATGTTTCTCTTAATTATGTACTAAACAGAGAAGTACCAGTAGGTCACATGATCTTATACGACACTAACTGAGAGACTGATGATTTAGGTTCGAAAACGAGTCAATTAAAAGGCAAAATATTTGCTTTGGGTGACTTTTTTTTACTATTAAGAGAAGAAGCATTCCTGGAATGGTTCAGTTCTAGTTTGTATGCAGTGGTTCACAGTCTGCAGAACTTCCACACTGAGAATGAAAAGAAAAATCCATTTATTAGTGCCAAGTAAGCTAATAGTTTGTTGTTGGTGACTTTCACTACAGATTTTCAATATTTACGTCCATAGTGATCATTTTAAGTAGAAAATATGTCAGATATTCTCGTGTACTTGGCTGTTGTGAACTGCGCAAGCTAAGCAAAATGATTTTGATTTCATGTTTGCTCTTTCCTTTCAAAAATAATTTATTTTAGAAATTTTTAAATTCCTGTCAAAACCAATTAAGTTACTGCTATTTAGAGAAATTTCCATAGAGCGCTGATAGGACAAGATCATAAAGAAGAATCATAATCCCGCATAACGTCAAAGTGTGCTGACAAAGTGAAACTGACACGTTAGGTTTAGTACCATTTTGTAAGTAGCAGGAACTCACTTTATCACTTGGGCATTTGCTGTCATGGAGCTTGATTTTATTGTTATTCAGTCTACAAAACAAAGGGGATGGCAGGTAGCCAGATAATTATTATAAATTCACTCCCTCACCTCTGAAATTTCTACTGAAGTATCCCTAATAAAATAAATGAATCAATAAACACCATTGGAGCAAAAGCTTGATGAAGAAGTGAAAGTTTGATGTATCCAGTCTAATTTTTCAAATTCATTTATAGTCTGATGTATCTATATCTATAGCTATATCTCTTCTGTTTATGTATTTATTTGGTACAGGGTCTCACTGTGCAGCTTGGACTTGGAGTGATTCTCCTGGCTTAGGCTTGCCAGCGCTGGGATTACAGGCATGTGTTAACATGACCAGCTTCAGTGGTTGGCTGTGCAGAGAGCCTACAAGGCATGTGGTAGTAGGCATCGAAGCTGGGTCCTTGTGCTTGCCAGGTAGGCACTTAGACCGCCAAACTATCGTTTGGTCCTCTTTTGCATATTAAACATCATTATATGTCTATATTTGTTCAATGAAATATTTTATATTGCTATAAAATCATACGTTACTGCTCTGGAAACCTGCATCCTTATTATCCTGTGATTATATCTACAGTTCTTTTTACGCCTTCAATTTGATCCTGGACCGTAGAGGTGGTTAGTATATTCATTTAAGAAGCAAAGCTATAAAACTAGAATTTAGATCCAGATAATTAGACTTTGGGCATAAAGTTCAATAATATATTTAAGATTTAAGTAAATAGCATGCTTAAATAGTATTTTTAAAATTTAAGTATTTCAAGCAATTAACATTGTAATAAGTGAGAGCTCTTACAAAGACAGTTAAAGTCTTTCAGGGTTCCTATGAAACCAGTGAACTACAGGAACAAAAATGGACATTTCTAGGGCTGGTCAAATAGCTTAGTAGATTAAAGCACCTGCAAGCAGGCCCATGGGCTGGGGTTGATCCCCAGACCTGCAGTGCAGGCTCCGCCTCCAGGGCATGCTGAGATGGCTTTTGAGACTGGGAGTGGTGGCATGCACCTGCAATCCCAGCACTTGGGAGGCTATAAACAGGAGGATTACTATGAGTCTGATCTAGTAGTGAGACCCTGAACACCCTGTAGACCCTTCTTTAAAACTAAAAAATACAAAATAAAAAAATGGAAATTTCTGCACAATGAACCCATTTACAGTACTTTCAATGATAGTTTCTTCAGGATGGTAATTTTGATAATACCATGAACAGATCCTGATTTCTTATTTCAGAATTTTAAAGAGGTGGATGATTTGATTGCCTTCTAGTTACTTATGGATCCCTGCCCTATTATTTATATCTATTCCTTATATTTAAAAACATTGTATAGCTGAAAACATGCATCAGTAAGATTCATTATAGTAGTTCCTACCTGTGGTCATATTTAAATTCTCACTAATTCAATTTCCAGTGCTGTCTTCTCTGAGCACTGGGAAATGTTAATGGGATATGTCCTATATGCCTACATTCATAATTTGAAGTTGTTCTTCTGTTATTTTATTTTAATACTTCATCTCAAGTGTTACAAATTCTCTGATAGCTGTATCAGTTTATCCTACATTGCACTGGATGAGTTGGTAGTATTAAGCTGTAAACTTTAGCACGTTTTATATTTATATTCGTTTTTCCATAAGAGACTGACTGCAAAAGATTCATGGTCTTGGGCCTTCCTTTGTCCTCCATGCTGTCTCCTAAATGTCACCCTTGTCCTCATGACCTCTCCACCCACCACACCCTGCGCATCACTAAATGTATGCATTCTACCTTGTAAACATCTTTCAAAGACATCCACTCCTCTCCACCCCTACCATGCACAGTGATGCCTTATCATACTTACAGCACTGGAATATTTCTTCCCACTGTACTCTGTACTTGTAGCCCTGTCTCTATCCTGTCTTGTCATCACATTGTAGCAGTTAGATTGGCTGGGTTGCCTTTTCCATCCTGCTAAAAACTCTTTAATGTAGCCAACTTTGTCCTTAGACTCATATGTAGTATTTTACTTTGTTCATTCTGTTCTAGCTTTAAAAGCTTCATCTAGTGCCCCACACATGGCTGATTCCTCTTTCCACCTCTTTATCAGGAATTTTCCTAATCATTTTTCTGGGTCCTTCTTTATTTTAACTTCTGTGAGAACCATTCTTTCTTGCCAGACCAGATAAAGGACACTGCTGTGTTCCTTCAGCTCTCTGAATGTCCCTTGTCAAAACACTCCTCACCCGTTCTCGTTGGTCCTTGCATTTTCCCATCTCTCCCTTTACCTCTCTGTCATCATGCTCCCTGCTACATCTCTGTGTAAACGGTTTATGCAATTTGAAAGAAGATACTTGGTCAAGAGACTTAGAATTGTTTATCAAAAGTTGGATGGTGTGATGGTTTACAGAATGAGCCTGTGTTCAAGCGTCAACTCAGTCACAGATATGGAAGCTTGGACAAGTTACTACACTCTTCAAGCCTGAGCTCCTCCTTCCTCCTTCCTAAGGTGACACAGTTTTGGTGCTAGGGATAAGCAGGTGAGTGTGCTAGTGTTAGAACAGTGTGTGCATGCATTATGTGAGGTTAATTATTATTCTTAACAAGAAGCCATTTTTCTTCTCAATCCCTATTTGAAAATTCCAAAGGCTGAAAGAGTGTGCTTCTCTGATGTGCTTCAGGAATTCAAAACTTTTTTTCTGAGCAGCCGGACTTTCCCCTGGGCAGTGTACAACTAGTATTTCTGCTGCTCTTGTGAGGCATGTCCTGCCCTTTCCCTTTACAGCAATTAGTGTTATGGATGATTCATTGCTGATTCAATTTTTAATGTGGCTTACCTTAAATTTGGTTACTTTGTCTAGAAAGTTAAAGCCAAACATTTGTATTTGCAATTCAAAATTATTTTGGGCTGCCTGAGGGAAGAAATGTTTTTCATTTTCTTTTTTTTTTCTTTTTATAATTTTTTATTTTTTTTCTACAGTTTTATTGATAAACATATAGCAATGAGACAGTTTCAAATCAAATCGGAAGTACAGTTTCAACAAATAATACACTGCATATATTCTTCTTAGTGGTT
>NW_004524596.1:10553965-10562917 GCF_000260255.1 Octodon degus | reverse complement strand
CGGGAGGGTGGGGAGGTACGGCAGAGTGGTGTGGGGCGGCCCGAGGGCCTGGGAGAGGGTCCGGCCCACGCTGCGCCTGGGCTTGGACTGGTCCCGCCGGCGCAGGGTAGCAGGAAACTCTCCGCACACTCACCGGACCTGGGCTAGGACTGGGTCTGGGGGCTCCCGGAACTCGGCAAAAATGTTTTTCATTTTCTGTCCCATTAGTTGGAAAGGGGATTGACCTTGATTTTGTAGATAATTTTTAAAAAATTTTGTTAAGTATTACTTTGGAGGGGGTGATAAGAGAATGTTTAAGTTGTAAATTCTACATTAAGATTTCTCCTTTTCTGATTTCACAGTTTTTCTTTCATTATTATTATTATTATTATTATTATTATTATTATTAAATGTATTTGGTTGTTACAGAGTCTCACCATGCAACTTGGACTCATAGTGGTCCTCTGGTTTTCAGCGTCCTCATCGCTGGGATTACAGGTAGATGCCACTACGCCTGGACTCTGGTTTCACCTTTAGTAGGGAATCCCAAATCAATTTATTAGCAAGGGAAAGTCATTATTTTTAATTTAAAAATCCAGAGAAATTCAAAGTCTAATTGTATATTCCTATGGTATTATATGTGAGAGACTGAAGCTTTTGTAAATATTCCCAAAATAAATCTGACAAATACCAAGAAAATATTGAAGCAATTAAATGGGTGATTTTAATATAGAAAGTTCTGAGATCCATCTTTCCAGGATTTCACTTGATTGACTAACTTGAAAAAAGTGTAAGTGTTTCTGATTTTTTTTGTTTTAGCATTATTAGGAGATGATATGCTAATTCCTTCCTTCATAGGGTTTGTATTACTTATTGTGTGCTGGGAAATATCGATAGGCAAGTCCAATAATAAATAGAAACCCTTTTTATTAAAAATAAGTTGTCTTTAAGAAATTGTGTCATAGACAGTTAAGTAAATGATCAGGGCATAGACTCTAGCCTAAGTCCCATAATACAGGTAGACAAAAGATGCTTTGAAAGTATATAGAAGAATTTTCAGTACTGAAGAACTCAGGAGGGGAATAGCTGGGTTGAATAGGACCTCTAATTTTAGGTTAGTGAGCAATCTCCACAGTGATTTTCACAGTGGTTGCACCAGTCTTCTATGCTATCAACACTGGAGAAGTGTTCGCTTTTCCCCACACCCTCTCTAGCCTGTGTTATTACTTTCTTGATGACAGCCATTTTTTTCTGGGGCAAGATGGAATCTCAGTGTTGTTTCAATTTGTGTTAATCAAATGACTGATGATATTGAATACTGGGTAGTTTTTAGAACTGGAAACATACACAACAATATATTTGCACCCATGTATATAGGAGCAATATTTGTCATAGCTAAATCTTGGAAACAACCCAAGTGCCCATCACATAAGGAACAGATAAAAAAGATATGATATTTTTATATGATGGACTATCACTCAGCTATTAAAAATATAAGCTTGAAGCTTTTATAGGTAAAGGAATGCAACCAGAGGCCATATTCATGAGTGAAATAAATCAGACCCCCATATGTAAACATTACATTGTTTCATTAGTGTAAGAACGTGGAAGAGAAAACAAAATCTGAAAGGTACAACAGATATTGTGAAAGGCAAAGAAACTGTGCAAAGGGTAGGAACAGGTGGGATGAGGGAAAAGAACAAAGAAAGAAGAGAAAAAGAAATATATATGTGTATATACAGGGTAGTTTGGATAATTGCACTACTGATTTCTACTAGTCTAGTGAAAGGTGTGGTTGATGCTTATTTTTTTTTCTCCTGTATAATTTTTTGACCAATTTTGCATTCTTATACGTGGTAATCTGAAGTTAATTTGAAGATAACAATATGCAGTACAACAACCATTGTTGAATTTCTATCATTCTATTTCGTGAAATTCAGTATAATTTCTAATGCGTTGTTTTAAAAAAACTGTTTTTTATGCTCTTTAAAAACTAAAAATAAAAAAAGCAAAAAGTAAAAAAGAATTCAGGGGTGATGTATAAGAAAGAAGACATAAAATATTTAAGGCCAGGGAGGGATACGATGTGAGTTTTATTTTAGAAAGTTCACTCTGCCATCTGTAAAACAGGTGGAAAGGGGTGAGGCTAGAGGAAGAGATGCCAGATTCTGCTCATAATAGCTCCGCTTTACCTAGTCCTCACTATATGTCAGGCATGCATATATGTTTGTCTCCTAAACATAGATATTAGTTATCATAATCCTCTGAATAGTCTTATGAGATATGCTGCTATTTTCTTTCAGCATCCAGTCTTACAGATAAGTCCCAGAGAAGTTAAGAAGTTGCCCAGGGCCATCCACTTGGTAGGAGGAAGTGTTGAGCTTTGAGGCCAAACAGTCTAGCTCTATAATTCATATTTTAAATGCATTCATGATAATACATTGCTGCCTTGCAAGGTAATTTAGAGAGTGCTATATGATGTGAAAGAAGTGATACTGGTGCTAGAAATAAGTGGATACTTGTGAAGATATCAAGGAATTTGATTCAGCTCAGCTTGGTGCTTGGTTAGATTAGAAAGTCAGTGGAAAGGAAGTCATTAGAATCTCCAGTGTTTGGTTTAAGTGATTTGGAAAGTGAAACTGCCATTTATCGTAGCTGACATCTCAAGAACAGGTTTGATTTTGATGGATGAAAATGATGAAAAATTTTTATGTGCAAAGTTGGAGACTCCACAATAGTGGATTTATTTAATACGGCATTGGAGATATGGATGAGGAGCTGAGACACCTGAGTTGGAGAGAGAGATTTGAGAAGCATTAGCAGACTCTTATAATAGTTAAAGGAAGTGCAAAATTTTAATAGTCAGAGACTTGAAAATGTAATCATGTCTGAGAGAATTCTGGAAAATGCCAACATGTGAGAGATGGATAGAGAAAAAAAGGTTACTGAGAAGTGAGCAATAGTAAAGAAAAAAGGAATCATAGAGTTTCAAGGGTGAGGAAAAAGTATCAAGAGAATCAGACAGTCAATATGAAGTTGGAAGGAATATTCTCCAATGACATAACAATGAAACACTCATAAGTTCGGTGAGAAAAGTTTTATTGAAATAGTTATTGTAAAATGCTAAAATTATGCTGCATTGAAAAGTGAATGACATGTGAGAAAGCAGACAGTAAAAAAACATACATTTTCCAAGAAGTGATTTGTAGTTTTTTTGGGTGTTAAATGCTCATTTTTGAAATTTTTGTATATGTGGTACAGGGTCTCACTACGCAGCTTGAACTTGTAGTGATCCTTCTGTTTTAAGCCTCCCCAGCACTGAGATTACAAGCGTGCATCAGCATGCCTGTCTAGGTGGCCAGCTCAGTGCACCTGAGGGTGGAGCCAGCGCGGCATGTGGTGTCGGGGATCGGACTCCCCAGGTGGTAAATGTTTAGTTGAGCATACAGCCATGTCTTATGAAAGTAAGTTTTCTATCTCAGTGGATCCAGATATGGTTATTTACTTGCACAGAATAATCAAGAATCCTCCACATAGTGAGAGCCTGATAAAAACAGAATTTCTTTCCCATCAGCTAATTACTAATGTCAGAAATTCTACCACGATTATTGCATAATTTTGAGTCAGTGACTTCTGGGAAAGGTTACCAAAGTTAAACTTCTATTAATTTTAAATGACAGTTCATTTTTTGTGCCTTTTCTTGAAATATGTGAGCTAAAATCAAGTCCCAACAAGTAATATATGATGGAAGTTGGTGAAGGAGGAACTGCAGTGTTGCGGAGAAAGGAGTCAGAATCTAGGGTGCACAGGTTGTATCTGAAGAGAGTATGAATCTCGGATAATGATATGCGTGTTTCTGGGCAGAAGTAGATTGTCATGAAAAACAGTAGTCCAGAAGGTAAACGTTTCTTCAACTTCAACAGTGTACAGAGTTAAATCTATTTCCAGGACTTTGAGGCTCTGGCTATGGATAAATGACTATGACTTATTCATGTGACCCCAGGAGAATGTAAGCCTCATTGAATGAGGGAAAGCTTTGTATTTTTCATACTATTGTGCTTATATCAATGTGTGGAACATACAACACAGACAAAAAAATTGCTATGTGGGAATACATAAATTAATGGATTTGCTACACAGTATACATAGCATACGTACATACTTCAGTGGGTTTCAGATGTGGTCAAAGATTTTTACATTTTCATTCCAGGATACTATTATGGCTGGACAATGACTATCATATTAGATAGGTTGAAATTACTGGTAATAATTTTTTTATTATAGTACCCAGAATTTATTTTTACTCAGAAGAATCAATGCAGATGGAGTAAATCATATATCATGACAACTTCTTCTCTCAAGTTACAAGTTTGAGGTAACATCTAAGTACATTCTGTGAAAATTTCAATGTCAATGGATTTGAGAGCTTGGAAAATGGAATCTTTATTTGGGAAATTTAACAATATGTCCCAATCTTTGTTCTTTTTTTTTTTTCTGTTACTGTTAGAGTTGATCTCATCTAACTGTACCTGATGTGTCCGGCACTGTTTATTATCTTGAGTCCAGTTTTATCTCTGATTAGAAGATCTGTAAGTACTTGGTGGTATACACTGTAGTACCACTCATATCTCTTACTATTTTTTGAGAAGTGGTGTGGCAGAAGGTCGCCTTGGTTAGCCTGCTATGGGATTATAAGGGCTGCCTGATGGAAGGGTGTATCTATTCCCTGGTGCAGATCCCTCTAAGAATTGACTAGCGGGGTGGGGGGGATATACAGCCTCTTGCTCCAATTCAAGACAGTCTGAAGGACTTATTGCGTTTTTTTACTTCTCCAAGAGAATGACTGAGCCATCACAGGGTCTGTGCCACAGTTAAATTTCTTCATTTCCAACCTTGCCTTTTTCTTTTGTAGGTATTGATCCATGAACACCTCCCTCACTAACCCTGTGTGCATAGTGAGGTTCATCTCCACTAAGTTTTTGGGATCCTAACCTGTTGAGCAACTTGGTAATTCCCTTAGTAAGTGTCAGAGTTCTTTTTAACTGGTCTCATAGAGTTTGAGCTTAGTACTTGCCGAGATAAAGTGGACCACAGAGAGTTTCTAATCCAGTTCTTTAATTTTACTGGGATAGAAATAAAGGCCTTGGCAGGTTATCCAGAGATCATGCTTGATTCCAGATATCCCATTAACTAAACTTAGCTTATTTTTCCTTGATCAAAGTCAGTATAGACTTTGATTTTTTTGTATAGACTTTGGTTTGGTAGAAAGTCAGTCATGAGATTTCTGATTATACACTTCATTCCCCCCAGTGAATGAGTTGTGATGTTGCTGCTAGCAACTTGAACCATACAAGCCAAAGTTTTACCTTGTAGCCTGATACAATCACCATCCAAGGTGGTTTGCTGAGATGTCTCTTTGTCAGCTCCAGAGCACAGATTTCAACACTGAAGTCATAGGCATCTAGCTAGGAAAGATGATTAATTACTACAATGTAATTTTACATTCATTTTGTTTCTTCTTCACTCAAGCAGAGAAATTTCTGAAAAACCATGAAAGACTTTTGGAAGCAGTAGGTTACTTCCAGACAGTTTTATTTTCTTAGTTTATGATGCTGTTTCTCAGCCTCCTCACAGACTGTCAACTCATTCTTTTACCCAACAGATTTTACTCAAATGCTTGTTCTGAGTCAGACATTGTTTTAGGATTAGAGATGCACTAGTGAGCAAAACAGGAAGGGTTTCCTGTCTTCGTGGAATTTACTTAGTGGGAACAGTGGTGATGACATAAAACTAGAAAACAAAAAGAAATAGAATGGGCTAAAATGAATTAGATGTGTTCTAGGGACTAAGAAGTAGAAGAGAGTTAATTCACAACATTAATTAGTTGGTCATAAAAAGCCAAGCTTTAAACAAATTCTTGATGTAGGAACTTTGGAAATCCTGGGGAAGAATGTTCTGGAAGGAAGCATCAGCTAGAGCAAAGCCTGCATGGTGAGAACACATCTGAATGTCTGGGAAACAGCCAGTGGAATGATGTATTGCAGTGGGGAGAGATGTGATACAGGACTATAAGGGAGGAAATGTGGGAAGAACAGGAGATCATTAAACCTTTGTCTTTATTCTGAAGGAAATGAGTAGTCAATGGAAAGCTTTGCCCAGAAGAGTAAAATGATATAGATTACAGTTGTCACTTGGTTGAAGGCAGAAGCCAAGAACAGCAGTGAGACTGTTGCAGTAATTCATGCGACAGATGACAGTGGTTTAGACTAGATCAGGAGCAGGAAAATGGTGCACATTGGCCTGATTCTAGGTGTATTTTAAAGGTAGTGCTTAGAGGATTGGACTGGGGCAAAAGAAAATGCTGAAAAGACTCCAAGGTTCATGACCAGAGCAACTGACACGATGAAGTTTTCGGCCGCTGAGCTAGGGATGACTGGGAGTGGGAAACATTTGTGGGTTGAGGTAGAACAGGAGTTCAGTTTTGGATATAGAGTAGAAAATTTGATTTATACATTTAGAGCTGGAGAGAGATCTGAGCTAGAGGCAAAACTTGTGCATCTCCACCTGTTAGTCAGCTTTCTGTCACTGTGACAAAATATCTGTGGTGAACAACTTTAAAAGAGGATTTATGTTGGGTCAAGGCTTATGGTTGATTGGCTCCATTGCTCTTGGCCTATGACCAGGCAGTATATCACAAGGCTATAGTGGGGAAAAGCTGCCCATCTCATGGGAGGCAGGAAGCCAACAGCAAGGGAAAAGAAGCAGGGACAAGACATACCCTTCCAGAGCATGACCCCAGTTACTGACTGCCTTCAACTTGGCCCTATTAAGGCATAGTCTGGAGAGCAAAAAGCATCTAAGTTATTTAATAGAAATAATGTAAGATAGGGAATTGGCTAAAGAACTATAAGAGAAGTGAAAAAGACAAAAGAGAAAACTTGATTTGTATTGAGATGATAGTTGTAAAAGGCACCTGTTATTCTAGCTCTGGAGATATTGGTGTCACCTTGGGGCTTGGAGAAGTGGCTCAACAGAGCTGGGACACGTGCGACCGTGGAGGGTGCAGGTATTACCTTCCTGATGCTGGTGTGTCTGGGGAGGTGAGATGAGGATGCTACTCAGTGTGTAATAATGGTGTAGCATAGAGCCCCTGGCTCGTCAGGAGGGCAAAGCCATTCTTTCTCCAAAGCCCTAGTTCCCCTCTGGTGCACTGTTAGGAGAGCCCAGCAGGAAACAGCTGGTAACAAAAAACAATTTTCAGTATCCTAGCTCTAGCATCACAGTGTGGATGCATATAGAGCTGATAGAAAAAAAGCTTAGTGAGTAGAACTGGTGTGATCATTGGTGACCTTACCTGAAGAACTTTGAGTGGCATGGTGGGGGCTATGCTAGGAGGAAAGGATTGGAAGAGTAAGGACATGTGATTTCTTTGGAGAAGTTTCGCTGCCAGTGGGGCAGGAACTGACAGAAGTAGAGTCAAGCAGGTATATTTTAGGATGTGAGAAATAACAGCATGTGGCAGGATACTGAGCTTTTTGAAGAACACTGGGAGTAGTCTAGTAATGTACTATAGAGTAAGTTTTCTTTTTAAAGTTGTGTTGGTCTGTTTCCAATGTTAATGATATTTAACTTGGGGAATTAGTAGATCCATATGATAAGATGCACATCACATTTTAATCATACTTACTTCTCCTCCCCTCAAGACCCCCACTTTTCTCCCATATCCAGATCCTCTTCCATCTTCACAGTCTGCCTTCCTGTTTCCTATCATCTCTCTTTTAGTTTGCACTTTAAATGATTTATGTTTTGTGTTTCACATATAAGGGAAACCATAAGATATTTCACCTTGTATGTCTGATTTATTTATTTAACACTATGGTCTCAAGATGTATGTGTTTTCCTACAAATGTCTCACTCATTCTTTTTCATGTCTGAGTAGTATTGATGCGTGTGTGCGCGCATGCATGTATGTGCGTGCATATGCGTGTGTGTGTGCGTGTGTGTGTATGTGTGTGTGTGTGTGTGTGTGTGGTGCGGTAGAAGAGAAAGTGGAGAATCCCCAGCATGATGCTTTTACAGAGAGATTGTGAAGCTTAGATTGGGTTCTTTGGGTGTTGATCTGTATTTTTTCATGCACCCTGTGGTCAGTTTGCCTCTTATATTTTGCAGAGATGATGAGCTATAAATCGGGATTGGCTCATGTTTGTTATTCTGGCCATCTCTGTTTGATCTCTCTAATTTGATTCAGGCTAATGAGTAACAGCCAGGTCTAAGTAATCTTTTAGTGACACATACCTAGTATTTTGCATCCTTTCTCTGAGAGTCCTAAGGAAGCAATGAAATAATATGGGTTTGCTCGTATCCAATTCTAACAGTGTAATAGGAAAAAAAATCTTAAGGTAATTCAAGAATAAGTTTTTTTCTTTCCCAATTGTTCGTAAATATTGCATCAAGATTTTAATTATCTTATGATCAGTAATGAAGAGCTCCTTGTTACAGCTTTGGGTATAACTCTTAGGTTGATGACATTAGAAGAAAAATAATGATGATTCTACAATATTTTAAAAGCCAGATTATATACATAATTACTTTTCTGTTGAAAACATAATACATTTGCTTTCTCTGTACTCACACTAAAGAGAAAATGGGCCCTTAGCTGAGCATTTTGAAAACCTTTCACACTTCTCTATGTAGTTTGGGGAGCAGTTGTTGAGTGCTGCGTATCTAGGTAAAAAGTCCTTCTCTTGTCTAGGGACAACTTGCATGACGATAAAGCAGCCACAGAACACTGGCTGTTGGAATGAAGAGATGCTATAAGTGAAGAGTGTAGTTACAGAGATTTTTTTTGTGCTCTTCAGAGATTTAGACGGTATTGTCTTTCAGAATTGTTTGTCATGTCAATAGAGAGAGGGAGAGAGAGAAGGAGAGAGAGAAGGAGAGAGAGAGAGAGAGAGAGAGAGAGAGAGAGAGAGA
>NW_004524596.1:10538803-10553865 GCF_000260255.1 Octodon degus | reverse complement strand
GAGGAGAGGAGAGGAGAGGAGAGGAGAAGAGAAGAGAAGAGAAGAGAAGAGAAGAGAAGAGAAGAGAAGAGAAGAGAAGAGAAAAGAAGAGAAGAGAAGAGAAGAGAGAGCTCAGTGTTAAAAGCACACTGGCCTCAGATGCTATGGGTGCTTGTTCATAGGGCACCCCTGGTGGCCAGCTGAAGGAGCCTTTTCCACTCTGGACACATACTGCTGGCCAAAGAGAAGGCGGATCTTCAACTGAAATTAAAATAATCTCACTGGATGCAGGGGAGACATCTAGTAAAGGATGCCAGCTCTTGGGGAAAGTTGGAAGACTGAGGCAGTAATACCCATCTCTGACAAAACTAAACACAAAAGGGGGATATAAATGAAGGACCATTTTGTAATGAAAAAATATATATCTGTATATACAAATTAGTTAGGTTAGATATACAGCTACTTTCTCTTAGTTCAGTGAGATGTATACTAATAGTGTTTAGACAAGATTTCATATCTGCATCTTGTACTATGAAAAACTACTATGAAGATAATATGCAATGTATTAATTATTGTAACTGTCCTACAAACCTGTTTTGAAATTGTCTCATTGCTGTTTCTTTCTCAATAAAGTTAATTAAAAAAATAAGATCACTGGAAAAAGATCACCAGACAGGAGATGCCCTCCCTGTCTGAGAAAGGAGTTCCCTGAGACAGTTTTAACTTCTTAGGTTACTCTCTCAACCCTATATCAGACAAAAAACTGTGAGCTGCTGTCCTCTTGAATTATTCCAAATATTATAGAAATTCTAATATACCTGGGTGTGATTATGGTGAAGGTCATAAAGACAGAAAAAAGTAGTGAAAATGGAGCCTGCCTCCACATCAAACCTTCTTCCATTTTCTGTTGAGTTGCAAAATATACACAATGAAATAATATCAGTACTTCTGAGTGCTGTGCTGAGGTTGGACTGGTGATTGGCTTGAGTTGTTCAAAGGAGCCCACGATTGTCAGAGAAAGCAACAGGAGCTTTATGGGACATTAAACACTCCAAACTAGAATCTCCCCACAAATTGGAGGCTTACGTATTTTAATATTTAAGATCAAAGAGCGCAATACACTGCTTCTGTAGTGAGGTTGCTGGATAGCCCTGCATCCCAATGGTCATCTGTCAAGTCTGGCAGCTCCTGAATTTCCCTGTAGGAAAATGGATCTCTTTGTGCCCTTGCTCTTCCTGTTCTCATTGATTGGAGCCATGCGGAGCTACATTACTCAGTCCCCAAGGCTCTGTTTCAGTTCTTGCCTTTCAGTCCACTAAGATAAGTCTAAATGTCTAACCTGTTCATAAAAACAGATATGAATAATGATTGTAGGTCATGTCCTTGCAAAGAGCCCTAGAAAATATCTCAGAGCTTCAACCTGGGGCATAGTTCATCCTAGCAAGGTTTGCTTTTTCTATTCAGTACATTTTCATGGTTTTTATTCCCACAAGAACCATGAAATCAAACACTGGGAAAAGATTGGAGTGTTTTGGCTTGTCATGTTCCAGCTAAACCTGTTAAAGGAACTATCTGGAAGCACCTTTAAGTGGTGGACTCTTGTCTGCAAGTTCATAGGTCTTGCACTTAATAAGTTTTCAGGTAAAGATTTGTTATTGTCAAGCTCTAAGGGAGTTACTGTAAAAAGAATTCTATAGAAGACATTCAATTAAAACAATTTTGTTTTGGTGGAACCAGGGATTGAACTCAGGTGCTTGCACTTGCCAGGGAAGCGCTTATTCTGCTGAGCCATCTCCCCAACCCCTAAAACATTTTTCATATGCACTTGGGAAGGACTGATGCATTAAAAACACTCTACAATACTTAGTTTAAGTGATATTAAAAATTTTGTTTTGGTAGCATGTATTTCAAAAATATAGAATAATTTGAAAATATATATGACCAATGTACATATTTCACCCTCTCAACTCAAAGGGATCTTATTTGGCAATGTTTGTTTAAAATTTGCTCCTCTTCCTCCTCCTTCACCTGCTCTTCCCTTTCCATCTGCTTCTCTAATGAATACATATTACAAATACAAATAAAGCCTTTATTTTTCTCTTTGCCCCAGAAGTTAGTTTGTATCTCAGAAATAATGTGGTGTGGAAAAAAGCAAGTTTCAAGAGGATATTTATAGTTCAATGATTGTATAAGTCCTGAAAACACATAGAGCAATATAATATTTTATTTATGGCTAAACCCCATCTTGAAATATACTTTGTACAATAAAAAAGAGATAGCTAAATTATGATTATTATATCATAATCAATAAACAACTTGTTACAAAATTCAGGATATACTGAATAGACTGACGTACTCAAAAAGGACTTGTTAATATTGTAAATTATAAGTTAATAATAGCCTGTTTTGGTTTATTTGTTCTAAAAATACAGTAGAATTAGCAGGAGAATTATAACTATTCTCTTGTCTTATCAGTCGGATATCTCCTGCAGAATATAAAGGCAGATTGGCTTTTGTTTATAAACTCTCTACCTACCCTTATCTCTTCAAAATTTCTTTTCTTCTCTTTCTTTCTTTCTTTCTTTCTTTCTTTCTTTCTTTCTTTCTTTCTTTCTTTCTTTCTTTCTTTTTGCATTGTAGAGAAGAGTCTACAGGGTGTTCAGGGTCTCACTACTAGATCAGACTCTTAGTGATCTGTCTGTTTACAGCTTCCCAAGAGCTGGGATTACAGGCACACGCCACTCTACGGAATCTCAATCTCTGTCTCAGCATGCCCCATGGGTGGGGCTGGTATGGCAGGCCCAGGGAGCAAACTCCTAGTCCTTATACTTGCTTGCAGGTGCTTTGATCTGCTGAGCTATTTGGCTGGCCCTTATTCAAGATTTCTGCCTACTTGCTCCTCCAGTAGATTTATTGTTTTTGTCTTAATGTTTAAATCTTTGATCCATCTGACTTTAGTTTTGTGCATGGTGGTCTTATGAAAGGTATAATTAGATACTGCAAAAGAGAAAGAGTATGTTCAAAGGGAAGGAACAACTGGGTTAAGGAAAAGGACAAAGGAAAGAAAAGAAAAAGAAATATTTATGTACATATACGGGACAACTTGGATAAATGTGCTGATGATTTCTGCTGGTTTATTGAAAGGAGCAGTTAATGCTTAAATTTAAATTTTTTTTATCTTTTAAATTTTTTTAATAGCATTTTTTGACCAACTTTGCATTCTAATATATGGCAACCTGAATAACTAATTTGAAGGCACCAGTATGCAATAAAACAACCATTGTTGAGTTCCTAATATTTTGTTTAGTCAAATTCTGTTATCATTTTAATTTTTTTTACTATTTTATTCTCTTTAAAATAATAATAATAGTAATAATTTTTCCATTTCCCCAGACTATAAAACCAGAGCCTTATAGAAGTGAAACATGCTACCTGCTGAAATATTATCTTGTGCTGGGGAGATAGTTTAGCAGTCTGAGTGCCTGCCTGGAAAGTGCAGGGACCTGGGTTCGATCCCCAGTGCTGCATGCCCTGCCAGCACTTGGGGAAGAAACTAGACGTGCTGAGCCAGCTCTGAAACCAGGTGTGATGGCACATGCCTGTAATCCCAGTTCTGGGGAGGCTGAGAGAGGAGGATACTATGAGTATGAGCTGCGGAGTGAGACTCTATCCCCCTCAAAAAAATAAATAAATAAGTTTTTAAAAAATAAATAATTTTTTTAAAAAGAATAAATACGATCTTTAGCTGAATATGGCTAATAAATAAAATAACTTAATGTTGTAGTTCAGAGTCCCATGTAATTTTTTTTCAGGAGAAATGACCTCACAAAATTCTCACTTAGTCGTCTAAGCAAAATGTCCATGGTATTATATTTTTACTGTTGGGATCAAGACAAAAGAATTGGCATATATGATATGCTAACATATAATATGCCAAGGTTCTTAAAATAATTTATCAACGTATACAACTTAAGAGACCTAAAGCATTTCTGCTTTGGGTCCTGCTTTTTATCACTAAATTTCATTATTTTTAAGCATTTTGCTTATTTATTTATTTATTTATTTATTTATTTATTTATTTTGCAGAACCAGGGATTGAACTCAGGCCCTTGTGCTTGCCAGGGAAGCACTTATTCCACTGAGCCATCTCCCCGGCCCCTGTGTTTTGTTATTTTGTATTTGTTTTTTATTTTGTATAAGTATTGACTGAGTAACAGGCACATGCCAGTGGTTGGTGAGTAATTACATTTTGCGTGGCTTTAGATGTTTTTGAAGTAAAAATGAATTTGTCTCTAGGTTTAGGATTATTTTAATAAGGACAAATGATGTGGATCTTAAATATGAGTGGACCAATCCCCTCATCTAATTTGTAATTCTGGTTGCTAAGGCACTAAGGGCTCAGATAGCTTTAACTTCTTATCTCTGAAATCTTGTAAATGTTTTCTTATAGGTTGCAAAGAGAAAAAAATTGGGGTGTGATCCTGATGAATACTTAAATATGGAAAGAGCAAAAGTGGATCTTTAATATTATAACTATTATGTTCTTAATTATCACTTGTATAAAATGTTTAATTAGGAATAGAGTGGAATTAAAGAGAGATCAAAGAGCATAAATCCTTGTCATGCCAGGTCCAACATGAATGGCAGTGAGGATGGTGATTTCATCCATCACTGTCTTCACGTGCCAACTTTGGATGGGTTTTTCCCACTCTTCAACCAAACGAGCATGTTATGTAACTTCCTGGACATTTATTTTTTATAGTTCTGCCCAATTTAAAGTCTCATTTTCATTTTTATTCCTGTGGTCACCTGCATCTCCCCAACTTCTCAGCACCCTTTTGTGCTAGGCTCTCGTACCCCTGCTAGTGCTGGGATTGGAAGGAGAGTAAAGATTATGTTACATGAGAGACCATAATTGTATCCTCTTCTCTTGGGTCACTGCTGGTTTTCTGGCTAAGCATGAGCAGCCATGTGTACCCTCTGCGTGGGAGGAGTCTGAATTTTGACTCTCCAGGGATGTACTGTATGAATTCTCAGGTGAGGGTAGTAGCTTGGGGAACTGCGATGATTTATTACTTCAGAGTTTCATAACTTGGCAGATAGGTCTCTAATTTATCTCTTCTATCCAACCTCTGACCTTTCCATGATGCTACTGGCAACCACTCCATGTCCTCTTGTACCTGTGTACATATCCACATGAGTTGTGTGTAGTCATGCTTTTACCTAGTTACAGCGTTTGTACGGTGCTACTAGCAAAATGGGAAGTGTCTGATTCCCTTCCAAAACCCCTAGTCTGGGAAACTCAACCCTTTGAGCCCAGCAGGTAGTGGAAATGTAGACTGCTTGCTTTTTGGCACCTGCCCTTTCTCCTTGCCATCTCTGTCCACTGCCTTTTATTATCTGAAGGCAGAGGGAGAAATCAGCAAGCCCTCTTTCTTGGCCGCAGTCTGATTGCTAAAAGGAGTGATGGCTTCCCTTGACAGTGTTTCCATGTGCATCTCCCCTCTAACATGCTGGAGAAGGTGGGTGAGGATGAGGATGGTGGTGATGTTTGGAAGAGGAGCCTTTCTCTGCTGCTTCTTCATTTTCTTAGACTCAATTCTTAGAGGCTGGGGAGGTGGGTATTGGTAGGGGATAGCAGCAGTGAAGCCATTTCTCTGTTCTTTTAATTCTTGGAAAAGCTGTGTTACTCCAACCTTTGATGGTTCTCTTCAAAATGTGGACTATACATCTCATGTATTTTAGTCATAGGTTTTTGATCCTATTTACCAATTATAGAGTTCAAGGAAAAATCTTATTCAAGATTGAGTCTGAATTAATCAGCTTATTTAACATCTTTTGTTACTATTAAACTTTATTTATGCACAAACACACACTTGTGAAATCCAGTCTGTATATGAAAAACTGTACTGGGATGTTGAATTGAATATGTAATTATTAATAAAAATTAGCTCAAGAAAGTTAGTTACTAGGATTCCTGTATATGTTTTCCCAGGCTTCTTTTATTACAATAAGCAAAACTTTCTATATTTATCATACCTTAGGGACAGTTTTGATTGGCATAATGAGATATTTTAGGGTTAGACCATTAATAACTTGGTTGATGATTACAAATTGATGTCTTAAATTAAAAGGAAGGAAATTAGTGCCAGTACTGATTTTGCATCTGCACATTGTGTAGTATGCTCATACTCCTGGGAGCAAGCATGAAATCCTCAGGCTTCACTACTCACTGGCAGGTAGATAGTGTGTTGAAAACACAAGAGGCCTCCAGAAGTGAAAGATAAGTGGGAAACCAAGGAAGCCAGGAATAGCTGAATGTGCTGGAAAGGGCGTTAGAGCCTGACAAGGACAGCCTTGCTTCTATCCCAGTTTTGTGTACTTGGACTGTGAGAAGTGAGACCAACCGTGATGCTAAAAAGGAATTTAAGAGAGTACCATGCAAAAGAAGCTATTTGCTACTGTGTGTGTGTGTGTGCGTGTGTGTGTGTGTGTATGTGTGTCTCTCTGTGTGTGTGTGTGCCCATGTGCAAAGGGGGATGGAAAGGAGTGGTCAATGTTCTGTATTGTTTACATGTAAAAAAATACTCATTCCAATGAAAGAAAAACTGACAAAATAGTGGCAAAAGTGTATTTGAAGTGAACAATGTTTTGCATATTTTAAGGCTTAGTAATGACATTGTAATTTGTATAATAATAAAATTTTAAATTTAAGCCTTTACCATAGTTTATATTCTCCCTTCACTGATCAAATATTTACAGAAATTTATATCAAATTAACGCATTTATAATGTGTCATCATTTCCGCTATTCACTGAGTGTACCACTAGTTAACTTTTGATTTTTCTCCAGTTAAAATGATCATGAATGATAAATGTTCTGAATCAATTTAGGACATCCAGGCAGCCGTGAAAGTGCAATTAAAGACATTAAGGGGAGAAGACTTCCAGAACTTCTTCAGAACAGCAAAAAAAGTCAAGATAAATGTGGAGTGAGGGATAGTATTTTGATGGAGATTAACATCAATGTTTCTTGTAATAATGTTGCAAAACATTTAAACATTTATAGTACCTGTATCACAATGAGTATGCATGCGGAAGTGCATGTGCAAGCATCTGCACAGGCATGCGTGCACACACACACACACACACACACACACACCCCTCTTCCCTTACGAATTTATAAACAGTACACACACTATAACAGATTTCATTATTATGTATTCTTAACTGATATAACCATTGTGGTTATTGTCTGTCTTCAATGAAATAGAATTAGCTACTTTTAGTCCCTATTTTTAAATAAAGTTTTAAATATTAAGTTATTACTCAAAGATTAAGATACATGAAAATAAAATTGGTTCTGAAATTGATAATTGTTTCTATACTCATAATTGTTTGACTAATCACAGAATAGGGGATACTAATCAAACAAATCTGGTGTTGACTCGTGACTCCGCTAGTTAATATTGTGTAACTCTGGGCAATTTATACATATGTCAATGTTTCAGTTTCCTTCTTTGCAAAATAAAAACATGCTTCAATTTTAGGGCTGCTGAGATAGCTCAGCAGTCTAATGTGCCTGCTTAGGCAAGCTTAGGCAAGCACAGGGACTGTGGTTTGAGCCCCAGCACCACATGCAACACCAGCCCTACCCCCAGGGTGGGCTGAACTGGTCACAAAAGCAAAAAACAAACAAACAAACTTCAATTTTAAGTGTTTCTAATTGAAAAGGATACATATAAAATTACAAGGTTATGGAAGGAGTTTGATAAATCGTTGATAGCTACAAGTAGTAATGCAGGGGTACAACTACTGTTGATGTTGTGTACATTCTAAATGTTTTTCCAGTGTGTTGGAAATATATTTCTATAATTTGTCTAGCCTCTAATGTCTTCAGACACTTGATTATTATTATTACTACTACTAGTAGTAGTAATTTTTAGTAAGGGTCTACAGGGTCTCACTATGTAGATTGGACTTGTAGTGATCTTCCTGTTTATAGCCTCCTAAGTGCTGGGAATAGAGGTGTGTGCCACCATACCCAGTCTCAATCTCTGTCTCAGTACACTCTGTGGTCAGGGCCAGCACAGCGGGCCAGGCCCAGGGATCGAATCCTTGCCCCCTGCACCTGCTTGCAGGAGGTTTAATCCACTGAGCTATTTGGCCAGCCCTGATTTTGTTTGTTTGAACTACCTTTGTACATTGTAGCTGGTAACCTAAACAACTAATCTGAAGAGAACATCATGCAACACAGCAACTATTGTTGAAATCCTATTATGTTGTTTAGTGAAATTTTGTGTTGTTTCTGATGTTTTTAATTATAATTTTGTATTGTTTAAAAAATAAAAAAGAAGGAGTTTATGAAAACATGTTCATATAATTGAAGATACTTAGCTTGCTGGAAAAACACTAATGAGAATATGTATAAAGAAGCATGAGCACTTTGGAAGCAGGGTAAGAGTCAGAGGACAAATAAAGAACTGAGCGTTGGATTCTTTGATGCTTTCTTTAATCTCTTTGGGGAGAAAGAATAAGATTCCTTTCTGCCCACAATGGGTTTTCCCTGGGGTTTTAGGGTCCTATTTCTACTGCTTTCCACTTTCCATCAGACCATTTTGTTTCTGACATTTGACCAAACAGGGCTGGATACTTGGTCACAGAGAAGCAAAGAGTTTTCAGGGCTTCCAGGCATTCTGCAGAGTTCCTTAACTGTCTATGTAGGAAATCAAGGATACCAGATTTGGAACTGAACACAAACTCTTCATCTTTTTCTGATGACTCTTGGTCTTCTTTTCCAATGATATGTTGGTAGATACTCAATTTTTTTTTTCTCTGAAAAAGTAAGTATATGATACATTTTACCGACACAAAAATAATACATATCACACAATTCATAGCTTGTAATAAAATATGCAGCACTCTTCATTGTAAATTCTACATGGCTAGCTGATTCTCATAAAATGTATTCATTTATTTTTGCCAAACACTTATATACACAGCCAAACTAGTTTGCAATATATCCATGATTTGATGGAATGAAACTATCATAAATGTTTGTTTACTGTCTGATTCAGCAAGCTCAAGTCCTTAAAATGGGCTTAGTTCCAACATAAATGTTGGTTAATGTGTTCGGTTATTACTTAGTAAGCAGGAAATGAGAAAGCTACATGTTCGATCTTTATTTGTTTGTTAATGACGTGAACAAAGTTCCTGAACTGGACAATTGTTTTTGAATACACAAAGGGCATTTCTTCATGATTTTAGTCCTATTTACACCGCAAGAACAATCAAACTGACGCATGTTTCAGGTAAGGCACATTATTAACCTATTATCTAGCTTTTAAAGTCTTGACAGAGGAAAATTAATCACACGGCAATGTACAGACTTAGCCAATTTCTGTGGCTGATTTTATTTTGATAATTTATTTATTTATTTGGTACAGGGTCTCTCAGTTCGAACTCATAGTGACCCTCCCTGCAATTACAGGCGTGCATCACCATACCCGGTTTTGGTGACCGGCTCGGCTGCCTGGGGTTTTGGGGATGGCATGGCATGTGGTACCATGAATCGAACCCAGTCCTTGCACTTGTCAGGCAGGTGCTTAGACCACCGAAGTATCTTCCTAGCCCTCTGTGGTTGATTTTAAATGCCCAGTATGACCTTACGGTGGGGTGGCTGAGAGGAGCTTCCTTGTGTGCACCAGGCAGAGTGCTGACTCCCTCAGCCACAACAGAGGTAAATCTAGAGGGTGCAGATTATGGCCAAATGTAAAAATGTGCGTTTCTAGGAAAATGTGGTAAAATAATTAGGGAGTGATGAGCTTTGGGGATTTATTACCTTTATTTTTAACATAGTGTAATTGGAAACATAATTTAATTGCCTACATGTGTGTGTCTTATAGGGCATCTCGTACATTTCCTGAAGAATTAATAAATAGATTAACAACAACAACAACAACAACAACAAAAAACCAGATTAACTCCCACAAAGGTGGTACAAGTTGATTCAGCTCCTTTTCCCCAAACAACCAGAGCATAATGAGCATAAAAAAGGCCAGGCTCGGAAGGGGTGAATCCAAGATCTAGTCACATGTGATAAAATGGAGTCACCTGAAAAACTCATTTAATCTAATTCCACTCTTGTTATAAGTGTTTTGGTTTTGATAAGTTTCTTGAGCTAATTCTATTTCAGGTCAGCATTATCTTTCTAAGTTTTGAGACATATTTAATAAAGCATCACTATTTCAGGCTAATTAGTAACCAAATCAGTCCAGATTGTGGAAAACTATGAATTATACATCGGCCAACTATGACTTGATTATCTAAGGCATGCTTAATTACTTTCATTCGTTACTGAAGACTTCTAGTTAGAGATCCTACAGACATGGCTTAAGTTACTAATAAACAATAGCTTTCATTTGCATAGTGATAATTAGCATGCTGAGTCTGTTAGCTTGCACATTGTTTTATTGGCGTGCTGGACTACATTTTTTTTTTATGCATTTAGTACGGGGTCTACAGGGTCTCACTACAGAGACTGGACTTGGAGTGATTCTCCTGCTTTTCAGCCTCTCAAGTGCTGGGATTACAGGCACGCACCACCATACCCAGTCTTGGACTTCAATATTATTGCTAATTATTTTCTTTACTACTGTAGTGAGCTCAGTCCTATATGGCTTGTCCTTGGTGCCTTTCGCCATGTTGATGTCAGGTTTTAGTTCAACGACTTCCTCTGGTCAAAGCAGTACAAGTGTAAGTGATGTGTATCTTCTTCCTGCAAAAGCTGTATGAGCCCGTCTGTGGTTTCACTACTACTTTTTTTCTGCTCTATTATAAGAATATTGTGTCCTAGATAGGAAATCTCCTACATTCTCCATCTTCCCATAAAAGAAATGCATGAAAAAGAGCTGCAACTCACAACTGACTGGAAGCATTAGCCAACACTAAAAATATTTGTTTGTAAGCCACTAAAATTTAGGTTGCTTGTTGCCATAGCCTAGTTTGGCAAAAACTGAATAGTGTTATATTAGATTTAGCAAACTTCAAAGCTGATTTCATTCATTTTGTACTTTTTTCATACATCATTTTTGAAAAAGGAAAAATAAATTTAACCCTCACCCAAATTAGATAATCACAAATTCTGAATATTGAAGCTTATAGTAAGTAAAAATTTACAACATTTGGAATACCATTAATCTCTGTAATGACATTACAGAGAATCATAATGGATCTCTTTTAAAAAATCCATTACATTCTTATCACCTGCATTAATGAGTGAGGATCATATTTAATTATGCATAAAAATTTAATTTCTGGCATTGTCCTGTCGATTCAGATCAGATATTGAACTATTTCTAAAAATACTTTCCTGCCTTAGTTCCTTTCAATTGCTAAACCTTATTTTCAATGTGTTATATTGGGCTTATTAGGAAATGAAAGAAACACTGGTTGGCTTCCACTATAGTCCATGAGATATATTGCAATCTCCTATATCCCTGAATGATTCTTAGAAAACCCTGATTCAGAGAAGTTGAACAGTAACTTTTTTAAGAGCACACAGCACTTAATGCAGTAAATGATACTATTTAGAGTGATGCACATTCAGCACAAAAAGTTGGAAATTCTTGATGATGGGCTTCTGAAGTTCACCACCAGTTTTTTCTTTATTGTTAAACATAATGCTTTAGTAAAGTTAAGCCATAAGGCTAGCAACACCAAGTCTCCCACAGGAAGCATTTACTTCATGCATATTTTTACCTGTGGATGTGCAGAGCTTGTCTGACTTCAGTTGTGTGTAGCTTCAGACTTCAGGACAGGCTCCAGTCCTGTGCACCCAAGTGCTCCCACTCTGGGCATGACTCAGTGAGGATGGGGCAGGCTTTCAGGAGGGAGTACTGATTGTGAAATCGAAGGAGAAACACACACCACTCCTTCAAACAAGTGTTCAGAGCCAAGATGTTGTACTGTCATTGGCCAAAATGCATTGATCAGAAAGCAATGCCTGAGGTAACTCAAGTCAGAAAGAGAATTCCATCTACATTGAGGCATAACAAGGAGGACTAACCAATGGACTGAATAAAATATATAGTATGAATAAGAATGAAATGATTTTTATACTCATAAAGCTAACAATATCATTTTTCTCAAAAAATACCCATAATAATAATCTAATAACTTATAACATTTGTAAGAACTATTACGCTTCTGGCATGAGAAAACAATTAAATCAATAAGCATAAGTGACCTTGAGGTCAAATTTCATTTCATATTTCATGTCATCTACGTTAAATTTGGTGATACTAAATGCATAAACACTAGAGATTATGAAAATAATATTTTCTAATTTGCATTTATCATTCTCTATATAAGCAGACAGATGTGTGGAAATCCAAGGCATATCTAATTTACAAGTCTCTAAGAACTGGGATGTGCTCCCTCAGATAAATATTGGCAACTAATTCTTGGCTCTTCATTTTAAAGTGTTATCTAAGCTCCATATTGTGAAACAGAGTCATGATAACACCCTCACTGCTGAAGCTTAGTTCCACCATGGTGTGGCCTGGACTCATTTCTGACAACTGGAACTTGGCAGAATAGATGGGCTCTCATTTCAGGGATGGCTTCATAGAACCCTGAAACTTCCATTTATTCTCACTGGATCTTCTCACTTGCTCTTTGCGTGAGCAGCCTAGTGGAAAACCTGCTTGGTGGGGAACTGAGGGCAGTGCCTGGCCAGCATCCAGCTGAGAGCCTCTTCAGTGAGCCAGCAAGGGCTCCTTGGATGACTGAAGCCTGGGGCAATACCTTAACTTCAGTCTGTGATGGCCTCTGAAGCAGAAGTTTCACTCAGAGACTGTGGGATGAAATATGTTATTTTAAGTCACAAAATTTTGTTACATAAGTAATAAATATTTTCTATGTAGCAAGAGATAACTATTGCACCTTGCTACTTCACTTCCTGTCTACTCTAATGACTTTGAAGTGGTATAAACACTTTGAATTACAACTACAAATATGTCATACAATATTTGGTAATTCTATCACAAATAGTTTAATAAAGCCTTTTAAGTGGCTTTTGAATTTCTTTTAGAAATTTTAAGCACATTCCTATTTTGCTTGGCAAGTATTTTAGTCAATATCTTTCTAGCAGGAAATGGTAGTATGTGACCATTTTGATTAGGTAGCAAATCTTAATGGTTTGCTAAATGACGAAAGATAAAGTCATGCAAACTATTTTTCTTTAATGGTCAATGGAATACTTCAGTCTGCTTTGGATATAGTCCACCATTACAATGCATACTTTTACTTGAAACTTTTTGATGAAATAGATTAAATATTTGCTCTTTGATGCTATTTAAGGAGCTAGATAAGGAAGAAAAACAGATATTTCTTCATTCCATACAATGTATTCATTTGACTTTTCTTCTCAAGGGATCTAAATATACCGTACTGAGGAAAAAAGGGCAAAACCAAGAAAGAACTTTACTCCCCAGTTTTAGTTCTGCTATAAATATTTCCTGCACTCGAGTTTTCATGAGTCTATATTTAAGATTACTGTATCTTAGAGCAGGAAAGTTATTCATTCTCTGATTCTATTTATCTTTCATTTTAAAACAAGGCTTTTTTTTCTTGTGTTTCATTCCCAATGTGTGTCCATGCATGCACACATACATGTTTTGCACAATACATATGTTAGGTAATATCAATTCTTCCAGCATCTTAGGGCTGTAAGGAAAGCTCTGTCTTCTAATCTGTTTAATTATATTCAAACCTTATTTAACTACAAGCAATATATTTTTAAAACAATCCATTTTCTCTTAGTTTAACCACTCACACGCAGCATCTGTCTAAACTTTGCTGGTAATATGCTGTTTAGCACCATGTTCAAGTCCTTTAGGTAAAAGAGTTGGGGATGTCTCATCCTTTGCATGCCACACATACTCTGGTCCTCTCATGCTGTGCTTTGCTCCGTGAGTTTGGCTCTGTCAGCCAGTCCAGACTTCCACCAGAGAATGGACTGCCGTCTCTCCTCCACGTGCTAGTGACCGACATTACAGTCCAAGTCTCAGTTTTCACAAAGCATTTTTGATCCTGTTCCACTCATCTCTTGTTCTTTTCCATTAATCACTGTCCCAGTCACTCTTCTCTCATTGTTGGGACAAAATACCTGACACCCAGAATTAAGGAAGGAAAGGTTTATTTAGCTCACAGTTAGTGAAGGTTTCAGTCCATTCTCGACTGGCTCTAAGGCAGAGTGACACATGGCAGAGGGCAGCAGCTCATAGCCAAGGAAAACAACAAGGAGCAAAGGGAAGATCAGCAGCTGCAGCAGCTAGTAAGCCTCTCTCTCCACCTTACATTTGTATGCAGATTATCTGCCCCAGAGTCGGTGTAGTACTCACCCATAATCCCAGCATTGGATCAAGAATTAATCACAAACTCTAGAAGGTGCCCCATGGCTGATTGAGGCTTTGGGGGAACAACTGACACAAATCATAACATATCTTCTCATCTTCCTGTAAAACCTTACATTTATTTATTAACGAGCTATTTCAACCATATGAGCTTTCATTTCCTAACTTGTCAGGTTCTTTATCCTCAAGATCTCTCCTTTTTTTTAAATTATTTTCTCTAGACTAAAACTGATAGATACATATTGGTGATATTTTAAGCCTTGAACAATTAGCAGAATTAACATTTATGGATTAGATTATTTGTCCCTTTTCCTAAAATGAGGTCAGCCTATTTGTCCATTTTCCCTTAATTTCTCAAAAATAGTTACATGCAGGTGTGCGTTACTTCCATAATCTCTCAATTCTTATGTGTCTGTGGATACTACTTTTATTCTCAAAAATTTAACCTTAACTGTTTATTGATTTCGATGTCAATCTACATTATTTTTTTTCAAGAGAATTAAATCGTTTATTGATTACACATGATAATGGATGATACACAGCTTCAATCTCATCTATCATTGTATCTGGTACCATTATTCAATTTAGATATATAGGATGTGCCAACAATCATTTTTATAACCAAGTAGCTGACTGTTTGCTTGGGTGACCTTTTCAGTGGTCAAAT
>NW_004524596.1:10517089-10537601 GCF_000260255.1 Octodon degus | reverse complement strand
AGCTCTCTTTGGTTCCACAACTCTTCTGTCCACTTTGTGTGGCCTTGCATTCATGGCTGCATCCACCTCCTCCACAGTGGCATAAGTGACAAACCCAAAACCCGTGGAGTGCTTGGTGTTCGGGTCTCTCATTACCACGCAGTCTGTGAGTGTTCCCCATTGCTCAAATGGCTCCTCAGACTCTCATCAATTGTTTCAAAGCTCAGCCCTCCGATGAAGAGCTTCCGTAGTTGTTGGGGCTCCTTGGGAGACTCTGATTTAGACATGACGGCAGTCGGAAGAGAGCCTGATGATGCTTCCTCCGCGGTGTCCACCAGCAGAAAAAGAATCTACATTATTAAAAAGTATAATTTTAGTCTTAGCAAGACTATTGTGTACATGTCATATTGAATTTAAAGAGTACTGAATTATAGTTCATTTGCCAGTTTTCCTAGCCAAGATTGTGTTTGGTGGTCACACAAGAGGCCAATGAACGTGTTACTACCTAGTTACATTTGCTTAAAATACTGCCTACCAGAATTTGAATGTGTGGTTAAAGGTGGAAATTTACAGGAAAAGTGGCCCATGTGAGGTGTGCTCCAAATTGTAAACTTAAAACAAGAGTTTCAATAGTTCAAACATGGTTAAGAGGAATAGAAAGGAAGAGAGGAAAAAGAGGAGGAGAAAAGGAGGAGGATGAGGAAATAAAGAAGAGGAGAGAGGAAAGTGGAGGAGGAGGAAGACGAAGAAGAGGATAAACAAGAGGTAGAGAGTGAGAGAAATTGAGAAGCAGGACACATCATCAGTGTAAGTTAGTAATAGTGTGACTTTTCAAGACTTGAACATGCAAAGATGAGTAATGATTCAAAACACTGGATGGAGAATATCGACTAACAATATAGTGAATATACACCAAGAAGCTTAAATAGAACAATTAACTAGGATAGAAAATATTTTTCTCATAGGAGTTAAAGACACACAAAGAATGTAATATTAACTAAATGTCAGATGACTAGAAGTGAAAAAGTTATTCATCCAGATTTTTGTAAATATTTGAATATTTAATGCTGAGCTGTAAAAGGCTCAAGTCAGCAACTCCTGACATTGCCAGCTCCAAGAATAACCTACTACTATTATAGACTACTGGACCATATTGGATTACTCTGCTGAGTTTATGCACCTACAATATATGAATGGCAATGGAATACATGTCTCTGACAAAAGTAAACAAAAAAGGGGGACATAAATGAAGGTCCATTTTGTAATGAAAAAAATATATCTGTAGGTACAAAATAGTATACATACACAGCTACTTTCTCTTAGTTCAATGAGAAGAAAATTTTGAACTAATAGTGTTTAGACAAGATATCATGTCTGCATCTTGTACTATGAATAACTACTACAAAGACAATAATATGCAATGTATTAATTATTATAACTGTTCTACTAACCTGTTTTGAAACTCTCATTGCTTCTTTCTCAATAAAATTATTTAAGAAATATTTAAATATTTAGATTTTTGTTTGGATTTTCACACTAGATGTGTTTATTATGATGTAAATATAAAAATCTGTGACTTAAGTACACTACTATGCATTACCTGTGGACAAGTAGGAACTATAGGAAGAGAGGTGGTAGAAAATGAGGAGGAAAAGATTGCTTTGAAGTTTGAATTTTTTCTTGTATAAAATGACTACTCCTACAGACTTTGGAATAGCAGAGTTATAAGGACTATACATATTTATTTATCTTGTTTTCAAAATTTTCTTAGAGTGAGCTTAGAACTTTCTTGTATAAAGCTTTATTAGTCTTTTAATTTTTTTATTTTTTAAAGATTGTACAAAATGGTATTAAAATGAAAAATTCACAGTATTAATTTCCCAGTAATTGTTGTAATGCATAGTGTTATCTTTCAATCAGTTATTCATAACACCAGACATATGAATACAAAATTGGAAGAAAAAAGATTAAAGGACAGAAATGTATAAGAAATTAAGAAAAGAAAAAGTACAAATAATTAAAAAGGAGAAAGAACAAATTAATTACTATCTGATACTTTTCAATAGGCCAGCAGAAATCCACTGTACAGTTATCCAAATCATCCTGCTTACATACATAAATGTATCTCTTTCCTGCTCTTACTTTCCTGTCCTCTTAAACTCTGTAACTCTTTCCTTTTGAATACATTCATTCTCTTTTCCCAGTATCCATTTTTACCCTTAAGATTCCATTTTCTCTTTCAGATTTGCACACTAAGGAGACGATATGATATTTGCACATGCAGGTCTGATTTATTTCACTTAAGAGTATGGTCTCTAGTTGCATCCATTTGCTGATAAAAGATGCAAATTTATTCTGTTTTGTAGCTGAATAATATTCCATTGTGTAAAGGACCACATCTTCTTTATCCATTCCTCAGTTGATAGACATCTGGGCTATTTCCAGGATTTAGTTACAACAAATTGCTCTGCTATAAACATGGGTGTACGTATATTGCTGTGGTATGATATTTCCAGTTTTTCTGGAAAAAATATTCAGGATGGGACTATCTGGCTTGAATAGGATCACCAATCCTAACTTTTTAAGGAAACTCCACATTGAGTTCCATAGTGGTTGTGCCAGTTTGCACTCCCACCAACAGTGTAGAAGGGTTCCTTTTCCGCCAGAGCCTCTCCAGCATTTGTTATTGGCTGATGTGTTGATGCCAGCCTTTCTTTCTGAGGTGAGAGGGAATCTTAGAACTGTTTTAATTTGCATTTCTTGAATGGCCAATGATATTGAACATTTCTTCTTATTTTACTTGTCATTTGTATTTCTTCATCTGAAAAGTGTATATTCATCTCTACTGCCCATTTTTGGATTGGGTCTTTGAATTTGGGGGGGGTCTGATGTTTTAAAAATTCTTTATACGTTCTTGGTAGTGGGAGAATCAGCTGTAATTTTTTCCCAGTTTGTGGGTTTTCTTTTTACTCTGTGGAGATTACCTATGAAGTGTAGAAACTTGAAAAATGATATCCCAGTTGTTGATTCTTATTTATTTATTTATTTATTGTGCATTTAAGGGAACGGTCTACAGGGTGTTCAGGGTCTCACTTCTAGATCAGTCTTACAGTGATTCTCCTATTTACAGCCTGAGTGCTGGGATTAAAGGCTCATGCCACCACACTCAGTCTCAATTGCTGTCTCAGCGCACCCCAGGGACAGGGCCAGGGCTGGCACTGCAGGCCAGGGGATCAAACCCCTGACCCCTACACCTGCTTTCAGGTGCTTTAATCTGCTGAGCTATTTGGCTGACCCTATGCAGTTGTTGATTCTTTGTAGTATTTCTCATACAGTTTGGTTTATGTTCATGAACTCTTTACCTACTCCTATGTCTTTAAGATTTCTACATAGATTTCCTCCAGAAGATTTTGTTTCCATTTTAACATTTAAATCTTTGATCCATTTTAACTGTAGTTTTGTGCATGATGATAGGCATGGCTCTAGCCTCTGGCATGTTGAAAACCAGTTTTTCGTGCACCCTCTATTAAACAGGCTATCTTTATTCCAGTGAACGTGTTTGGTCCCTTTATCAAAGTTATGGTGGCTAGGTTTGTTTGTAGTTGTGTTTGGATCTTCCGATCTGTTCCATTTATCCTCAGGTCTGTCTCTATGCCAATGCCATGCTGGTTTTATCACAGCTTTATAGCTTAATTTCCGATCAGGGATTGTGATACTTCCTGTTTTTCCTTTGTTTCCCAGGATTGTTTTTCTGGGAAACAAAGGGTCTGGGTCTCTTATGGTTCCAAATGAATTTGAAGAAACCTTTTTCTAGCTCTGTGAGGTATGCTAATAGTATTTTAATCAGGATTGTATTGAATCTGTAGAACAATTTTGGGAGTATGGCCACTTTCACAATGTTTGTTCTTCTTATCCAGGAGCATGGAACATTTTTCCATTTTCTCAAATCCCTTTTCTGAGTATCATAGTTTTCACTGTGTATATCTTTCATTTCCTTTGTGAGATTGATTCCTATTTCTCTTTTTTTGGATGATACTGTGAAAGTCACAGTTTCCCTAATTTCTCCCTCAGTGTGTTAATTTTTTCTATACAAAAATACTACTGATTTTTTGGATATTGACTTTGTATCTTCCTATGTTCACTAAATTTGGTGATTAAATCTAGAAGACTCTTGGTGGAGTTTTGGGGGTCCTCTATGTAGAGTATCATGTCATCTGCAAATAATGAAAATTTTACTTCTTTTCCAATCCATATTTTTTTCTCCCTCTCATCTAATTTTTCTGTTTCCAGAACTATATTAAATAGGGGTAGGGACAGTGGACACCCTTATCTTGTTTCTGATTGTAAACTGAAGGCCTTCAGGTTCTGCCCATTTAGTATGATATTGGCTGTTGGTTTCTCTAGATGGCTTTAATTGGGTTGAGATATAGACAATGTATTCTGACTCTCTATGTTTTTTTTTTTTTATCATGAATGAGTGTTGGACTTTTTCAAAAGCTTCTGCATCTATTGAGATGAACATTTGGTTTTTGTTTTGGGCTCCATTGATGTGGTGTATTATATTTATGGATTTGTGTATGTTTAACAATCTCTGCATTCCAGGGATGAATCCTACTTGGTCCTAATGTATAATCTGCTTGATGTTTTGATGCATTCTGTTTGCTAGTATATTATTGAGGATACTTGCATCTGTATTCTTAAGAGAGATTGGCCTGTAGTTCTCTTTTTTACTTTGATCTTTCTCAGGTTTTGCAATCAAGAGTAATACTTGGGAGATATGCTTACTTTTGAATTTCATTGACAGGTTTGAAAAGTTGGCATTAAATGTTCTCTAAATTTTTTTTTTTTGTGGAATTGAGCTGTGAATCCTCCAGTCCTGGGCTTTTCTTTGGCAGTAGTATTTTTTCCTTTTTAAATTTTGTTTCCCACTGTTGTGTTATTCGGAGTTTGTGTATCTTCTTAACTAAGCTTTGGCATTTCATATGTACTTAGGAAGCTGTCCATTTCCTCTGTATTTTCCATACTGTGAGAGAAAACATTTTGGAAGTAGGTATTGATAATATTCTGAATTTCTCTAGGGCCTATAGTGATTTGCCCTTTTCATTCCTTATTGCATGAATTTGTGTTTGTTTGCTTCTTTATAAAATGAGGTTGGCGCTGGGGAGATGGCTCAGCAGAATAACCGCCTCCCTGGCAAGCGCAAGGACCTGAGCTCAATCCCCAGTTTCACACACACACCAAAAAAAAATGAGGTTGGCTTTGTGTTTATCAATTTTGTTTATTATTTCAAAGAATCAACTCTTTGATTCATTTATTCTTTGTCTTGTTTTCTTTGTTTCAATTGCTTTAAATTCTTCTCTAATCTTTATAATTTCCTGACTTTGGGATTTGGGCTTAACTTCCTTTTCTTTTTCTAGGATATTGAGGTACAGCATAAGATCATTCATGTGGGCTTGTTCTGTTTTCCTAATGCTTGAATTTAGGGCTATAAATTTTCCTCACACCTTTCATTGTGTCCTAGAAGTTTTGGTAAGTTGTATATGCATTTGCATTTGATTGTAAATATTTTTTAAATTAGTTTTTTAATGTTATCTTTGACCCAGTGGTTGCTTAGAAGGTTGTTATTTGATTTCCATGGGTTTATAGTGTTTTTTTCTGTTTCTTTTGTCAATAATTTTCAGTTTTATTGCACTGTGGTCAGATAGTATGCTTGGGATAATCTCAATTCTTTTGCATTTACTTAAGAATGTTCTGTGGTCTATTTAGTGTAAGGTCTATTTTGGAATATGATATTGGCTGCTGGTTTCTCTAGATGGCTTTAATTGGGTCGAGATATAGACAGTGTGTTCTGATTCTCTATGGTTTTTATCCTGAATGAGTGCTGGACTTTTTTGAAAGGTTCTTCTGCATCTATTGAGATGAACATTTGGTTTGAACATCTCATTTGTAGCTAAAAAAATGTTTATTCTTTTTATACTTCATAAACCACTTTGTAAAGGTATACCAAATTGATTTCTTCACAAGTTTGGTTTAATTCTGTTATTCTTTGCTGATTTTTCGACTAGTTAATCTATGTCTTTGTCATAGTGACTTGTTAAAGTCCTTCACTACAATTTTATTTTTGCCTATTTCATTTTTCATGTCTGTTCATGCTTGTGTAATGTAGAGGTGTGCACCTACATTGGGTGCCTATAAATTTATAATTTTTATCTCTTTCTCTTGCAGTTTTCCCTTAACAAGTGTGTAGTGACCTTCTTTATCTCTTTGAGTGATTTTTAATTTGAAGTTGATATTGTCACCAATGAGAGTAGCTACCCTTGCTTTTTTTCTGGTTTCTGGTGGGATATAGAATTGTTTCCATTCTTTGAATTTTAGTATATGAACTTCCTTTTGAGTTACTTTTGAGTTAAAAATATTTCTTGTATGCAGCATATTGTTGGATTTTGTTTCTTAATCTACCCTGCTAGTGTTTCTTTTGATTGGTGAATTAAGGTCATTTATGTTGATGGATATAATATATGTATTGGCTTATATTTGTCATGTTATTCTCCTTCTGTAAGTTCTGTACTTTTTCCCTCTTTTTAATTACTTGCTCTTTTGGTGGAGTCTTTCTGTTGTTCTTGAAGCTGTGGTTGTTTTTGTCTTTTTCTAGAATATGCGTCAGCACTCTTTATAGGGTTGGTTTGGTGATCATGAATTTCTTCGGTTGTTCTTTGTCATCAGAGCATCTTATCTCATCATTGAATTTGATAAATAGTTTTGCAGGGTACATCAATTTGATTCTGAAGTTATTTTCATTTAGGACCTGAAATACTTCATGCTCTTCCTGATTTGATGGTTTGTTGAGAAATTTGCCATGATTCTGTTGGGCTTTCCATTGTAGGTGATCTGTTTCTTCTCTCTAGCGGTTTTTAATATTCTATTCTGGATTTCTGAGCTCTTGATTATGATGTGCCTAGGTATAGATTTATTTTGATTGTGGCTGTTCGGAGTTCCACAGGCCTCATGTATGTGTATGCATGGTTGTTTTTTCATGTTTGGAAAAATTTCTGCTAGTAGTTCTTCAAATAGTCTTTTTATGTCATCTCTGCTGTCTCCTGCTGCTTTATTGACACCTACTATTCTTATATTATTTTTCTTTGTGTTGTCATATACCTGTTGAATGGTTATTTCCTAGTTTCTTATTAGTTTTAACAGATCTTTTGTTCAATGTTTCTTCTTTTCTTGTCTTCTTTTTTTTTCTTCAAAAGAATCTATGTCTTCTTTAGCTGTGTTGAGTAATTCTTTCATGAGTGTTGTCATTTCTTTTTTGACTGGAGAGATGATTCTGATCTCATTTCTTCTATAACCTGATGGACTTTTTTTTTTCCTCAGTTGCTATCATTTCAGAAATTTCAGGTATGTGATTTCCAAGTTCTTTTATGTCTTTATGTTCTGGATTTGTTCTGGGTAGGCTGGAGGATTCAGATTGCCTTTTGCTCCTGTGTTCTGGCATTTTTGAAGCTCCAGGTCATCACCTAGATTTAACAGTAGTAGGAGAATGGGGCAGTGTGTGTTAGTAAGGTTTCTGCTACACTGGAGAGCAGAGTAGGAATCACCAACGCTCACACTACTAGTAGGGGTGACTGGCTGATACTAGATGAATCTTAAGAGTAGGTGGTAGGTATTGGTTGGATTCACCAAAGTCCCATGAGCTGCCCTGAATCCTCATAAATTCTTAAAATGTTGAACTAGTGTCAGCACAGGCTCCACACTTGTGTGCTGGGGATTAAGTGGCACCACTTCCCAGAGTCCTGCATGCCATGCAGAGTCCTCCTCAGTTCTTAAACAGATGGACCAGGCATCAGGAAAACTCCATGCCTGTGCATGCTGGGCCCACAGATCTCAGCTTTGCAGAGTCCTGGTGGGACAACTTAGTTCTTATAGGGTCGGACAGATACCAGCACATCTGTGAGCTGGGGACAAAGCATCAGAGCTTACCAGTCCTCTGGCCACCCAGAGTCATCTCCAAAGTTCTGAAATTGGGCCAGGAAAGCTTCACATCTGCCTGTGCTTGGCCCATTGATCCCAGCTCTTCCAAGTCCTAAAACTTTATTAGTCTTAACACTGGTACAGATTAGCAAGGCGTGATCAAAATATAATGAATGTTCAGTATGTCTCCTCACTTTCCCCAATACATTTACCTCACTGTCTGGCCATTTCTAATTCTAGAAGTCCTCTTTCATATGAGTTTATGAGCTATGAGTAAAAATATTTTGAATGCTGAATCCCCATGCCATCTGATAGAGAAACGATCCCATAGCAGCAGTACAGTGTGTCTTCATTCACTTTACTCACCCGATGTGACTTCTGGCTCTTTTCTAAAATCAATTTTTTTTTTTTTTTTTTTTTTTTTTTTGTGGAACTGGGGATTGACTGTAAGGGGTAAACATTTTAAATTCAGCCTATTGCAACAGTCAAGAAGTATAGTGAAGGACACTTAACAGAACTTCCAAAAATGCTTGGGAAAGTGCCAAGAATGATAGGTAGGTGGGATCAGTGTACTCCAAGAGGCAGGAGAATTTTGAGTGGGAGGGGTTAATGGCAAAGTATCTTTTACTGCAATCAATGTTTAAAATTTGTATATGTGCTTGTTTGATCATCCCTTTGGTGCAGTGTATATTCTTGGTGGTGGTTGAAGGCACTATGTTCATGGAAAGAAATGTCAAGTCCTAATGAATATTGTACCTAGCTCCAGGATCACATGAGTGAGTCACATTTTAACCAGGAGCTACCTGCAAGCAGGCACAGGGGCTGGGGTTTCGATCCCCAGGCCTGCCATGCTGACCCTGTCCCCAGGGCATGCTGAGAAGGTAATTGAGACTGGGCATGGTGGTACATGCCTGTAATCCCAGGTCTTGGGAGGCTGTAAACAGGCGAATCACTATGAGTCTGATCTAGTAGTAAGATCCTGAGCACCCTATAGACCCTTCATATATATATATATATATATATATATATATATATATATCACCAGGAACTAGCTATTTGTTCTTTTCTCATTTACAATGAAAAGTTTTACAAATTTCCATAAAAAAGTGCCAAAGCAGTGTAATTTAATTTTTATTAAAAGAGAAAGTTCTGGGCAAATTAGTAAGTTTATATATAAAACTACTTATAGTTTAAAAGTAAAATATAACTGGAACCACAACACAGCCTAATAAATTGGAACATTATTGTAAGTTTGAATATGGATTACACAAAATAATTTGAGGAAAATCATGTTTTTAAAACCTAGCAGATGTTGTTTTGCCTCTCAAATCCACTTCTTTTTATTTTTTACTCCTCTGAATACAAATGTCCCCAACTGGTATTTCTGGACTTTGTAAAGTCATTTAGGTTTTTCCAAGGACAGAGAGTATTACAAAAAAATCTTTGTCCAACTATATACAGAGGAAAATAAAGAAGTTGGGAGATTATCCCCCAAAACCAGTGCCCAATTTGCATTAGACTTCCAATTGCTATATATCAGAGAAAAGTTATTTTTTCTGGCCCTCAGTGGACATTTATGGAATATAGAGGAGTCTTTGCAAGAATGCTTATCAGGGAATATTGCTCTGGCAGAGGTGAAGAATATTCTTTAGATGTGTTAGCCAGAAGAGAAAGCCTTCTTTGAATGTTCCCACTGGCCTCATAAGTTATTTCTTTCTATCTGCTGCAGAGGAAAATAATTAAATTATTGATGTTTGTTGGCCTACATGTACAACTGCTTTTTCATTTATATTGTTCATTTCCCAACATAAATATTCCAGACTTCAAGTAAATCAGCCACCCAGGCAATACTCAAGATCTATTATTTTGAATACCAAAACCAGTGTTTTAATCCCCTGTATGAAAAGTGCCAGGGGTTGATTTTATCTGTTGCCTGCATAAATCCCAGTATGATTAAATTCAGAATGTTTAAGGAAGTATTTTCAGGATTTGACAATCCTCCTCCATTGGTTTGGAAATCAAACAATATTCTTTAGTTTCTGTCCTTCTGAACAATTTTGAAAAGGCAGGCACAGGCTCCCCTGTCACATGACTCATCTCTGTGTAGTCTGCCCAGCAGGCCAGGGACAATGGACTGGAAAGTGAGGAAGGACAGAGACCTGCTTTCCAGAATCCATACCCTAAGTGTAGGACTGAAGAAACAATTTCTCCATCTTCTGTTTGATTTGTGGTACCTTCTTACGGGGTCAGGTGAGCTGTACCTGAGAGTCCGTGCTGGTGATGGTGAACAATTAGACCCAGACTGCAACCCCAAACCCACTTACTTGTTGCAAACTGCCAACACTGAAATCAGACCTGCATAATGAGGTTTTAATTTAGAAAAAAAAACAACTCATGCATTCACATCTTTTATCTTAAAAACAAACAAATATCACAGATGCCACAGATTCTTTGCCACTGGTCATGCTGTCCTGGCTACATCAACACCATAGGATATTATAGGGCAATTTTCCTCCTTTCTTCCCACAAAAAAATAGTAATTTAAATCCAACAGACATAACATGCTTTTTAAAATAGAAGATTAAAAAAGTTTATCTTCTGTTGATATCTGTTGGAATAAGATTTAGAGGTTGTGTGCTCTGAGTACATCAGAGGAAGTTTACCTGAAATATTGAGTGTATTCTTTGGTATTCCCTTGAAGGACGGAGTTTATATATGATTCTTCATCTATTGAGATGTTATGGAGAAAACCAGCACAAAGTGTTGGCTTCCACATTTCGCCATTAATTTTACTTTGTTACCTTGACAGTCTTTCCGCCAGAACTGCTAAGCAGCAGAACATTCTGTGATTTGATTTTCTCTCGGAGGAACTGAGTTTCTGTGAAGTCACTGGTGCAGTGACTGGGGACAAATCCTTTCTCAGTTTCCTTAGATTGTGGCATAAAGGCTTTTCTCAGGGGAGTATTGCAACATTGTACAATGGCTTTGATTTACAATTCAAAATTTGAAGATCATTTTACCCTAGACAGGGGAAGACTTTGATGTCTCAGGCAATTGTTTTACTTTCTGGTACTTAAGTAAGTAGTACAAACAGCATTCCCAGAATACCAGCGTCCTTAATAAAGTGCTTCCGCAGTCAACCTGCAGGCCATTTCTCTTTTCTTTACCAAACCCTTTATACCTGTTCAAGTCCCTAAGCAAGCAGTGGAAAAAAAAAGCATACCACAAGGGAAAATACTTAAAAATAGTACATCTGCTTCAAAAAATCTTTTTTCAATGTTTTAATAATAAAAAATCACTTACCATGTTATTTTATGAGTTTGAAATTACATTAGTGTTAATTAGGCCAACCTAGTTAATCTACAATGAATAAATATTTCAAACTAATAAGATATAATATGAAATTTGTATTTGTCCATTAAAGGGATCAATTAATTTCAAAATTGAAAGAGTGCTTTGAAGTTTTCATATTAAATTCTAGAGTGAATTACCAACAGTAGTCATTTTTAATAAGAAAAATGACACAAGTCACTCCCTAATTATAAAACAAATTGCACATTGTTTAATGTACATGGGGTACTGGACAGTGGACAGATTTCTTGGTACAATGCTTAAGGAAGTAAGATAAGAGATGGAAAGCAGCCTCTGGGAAAGCTCAGGTCCAGAATACTGAGGGGTTATCACTTGCTATTTTTATCCAGTGTATAAGAAAATATACAAATACAGTGATTTCTGCAATTTGTCCCCTACCCCCACTGCATCCTCTTACTGTTAAGTCCACTTAAATGTCTTAGAATTTTGAGGAAACCAATCATAGTGGACTTTGGAGCATTATTAAATAATCTTTCCATATACAGAGAGCTCACACAGAGCCCCCTGGCCTGTTCTACACAGTTTATTTTATCAAAATCTTTATGTGCTTATTTATTTATTTTTTTTGTATTTAGTACAGGGTCTACAAGGTCTCACTACTTAGATTGGACTTGTAGTGCTCTGCCTGTGTTGTCCCCTACCCCCACTGAGAGGATTACAGGTATCTACCACCACGCCCAGTCTCAATTGCTGTTTCATCAGGCTCCAGGGTCAGGGCTGGCATGGCTGGCCCGGGGATCGAACCCCAGGCCCTGTGTTTGCCTAAGCAGGTGCTTTAATCTGCTGAGCTATTTGGCTGGCTCTTACGTGCTTTATAAGCAGGATTTTATCTAACCTGTTTGAAAATGGTTTTAGTGAATGAATTATTTCTGCTTCTGGATATTTTGCCATTGTTGTCATATGGACTAAATCAATTTTGATAGAGTCAGCTATACAAAGAAAATTGTATATTAAAATTGAACCTGAAAATATAGAGCTTCTGAGTATTAATAAAGATGCTGCTGCAAAGACTGTCTAACCTGTGTGGCATCTGCTAGCTCCACTTTGGATTGTTTTTCAATGAAAATAGAGCCTGAGTTCTGACTAATTTTTTGATAACTCATCTTTTTTAATCCCTAACAACTAATTCTGGTGGTAGCAGAGATTGAAAACAGGGCCTTCCTGCTGAGCCTCTTTTATTTTGAATCAGTGTCTGGCTAAGTCACTTGTGATTCTCAAACTCATGATCCTCCCGACTTGGCCTCCCAGACTGAAGAGATGGCCGGCGTGCTCCTCTTCAGCAGGGTCTCACGTTTTCATTTTATTTTACTAGTGCATGTTCATATTACAGGATGATGGGGAATTGGTACATGCACTTAACATACCTTGGTCAATTTAAGGCCCTGCTCTCGACTAGTCTCCCACTAGCCTACCCTAGCATTCCCTTTCAGCCATCACTAGCTGTGCTGTGAACTGGTCAACCCACTATTTGGACAATGCCCCAAAGAAAGTGCTTTCTTAGATAAGCACAATTTATGTAACTATTTACACTACCATGTAAGATTTTCACCCCAGTGAATCTGCATCATCCTCTTCCCACATCTCCAGTGCATCCTTTCAGCAAAACAGATTACATGAAGGCAAAATTTGGTTCCTTTGCTAAGGTTTAAGAAGCTTCCCAGAAAATGAAAGTTTCATTAGTTTTTCTGAGTATGAGAAAAATTCCAATAATGGAAATGGGAGGCTTCTATAGTTATACGTTATGTTTTCTACATTTAACAAGAGCAAGGTGCTGAGGCAATAAGGAATATAAATAATTTTTGTTAGTATTCACATAATATTACACTCCACTCACAATAAAACATATTAACATTTAATCAACTAGTTATCAAATGAATGCACCTAATGTTAGTTTTCTGATCATGCTCTTCAGATTTGGGGCTCAACTTTAATGTCTTTGTTTGCTTGGCATTGAAAAAAAAATCCTGCAGTCAACATTCTATTTGTGTACCATTTTCATAACCTAATACCTTACAGAGCATTAATTCCCATGAATACAATTAATTAAAGAAGCTTCCATAGCTTCTTCTGCAATGTTATGATTTATAATCAATAGACACCATAGATTTAAATAAGTACAATGGTAAATAAATTTTAACAAAGTACTTTGAAATTAAAATAAAACTCTTGTGTGCTCCTCAAATTTAAGGTCTTCAATTAGCAGAGGGTTCTATGAACTATACCACCACTAACAAAAAATTCTTGTTACCTAGAACAATGGGTCTCAATCAGAAATAATTTTTCTCCTTTCACAGAGGATATTTTCCAATATATGGAGACATTTTTGGCTGTCACACTGAGGGCTAGAGAGCTTGATGGGAGCATCTAATGCATGGACTGAATGTACCAATCTAGGACATTGTCTTTTCCCTCTGGTAACTTGGCCAACCAAGATACATTAAGTGACTTAAGTTATGAAGGAGTCCTAAAAGGTTTATCTTTGATGTGTTAGGATCAATAAAGATATCACTGAAGGTATATAAATTTTAACTTAATGTGTTATCCGGGGGAAAAATAGAGAATGTGAAACAAATCCATAATACTTTATTTCTATTTGGAAAGGCAACTTGTTTTCAAATGTAAGTTTTCCAAGGTGTCTTTTGGGAGGAGAGAGATAAGGGAAGCATAAATTTTGCAATTAGTTATAAAGAATAGGCTTTTCAAGTTTTTGTTAAAGAGATATAGCTGAGAAATATGTGTTGGAATCCATTTCTCAGAATAAGAATTGGCAATGACAAGTTAATTTGATTAAAACATGTTCATTTCCCGGAAATTTTAAAAGATTTTTCTTTCCTCCCCAAATAAAATTAATTGCTATATTTTTCCCCAGAGGTTTTAAACAACAAAGTACTTTGAAAAGTTCTTGGTGTCTTATTTGGTAATTTCCATTCTATACCTAAAATTAAAATTTTTGCTTTTAAACAATTGTTCTTTAGTTTGAAATAAACATTAATGAGAAACTTATTTAAAACTTAGTTGGGCTGGGGAGATTTCTCAGCAGCATAGACACTTGTCTGGCAAGCACAAGGTCCTGAATTTGATCCCCAGCACCAGTAAACAAACAAACAAGTAAGAACAACAATAAAGAAACAACTTTGTCAGTCAATAGCAAAACTAGTCAGGGAAATATGTGTCTTGTAGGCAAGGATCTTATCTGCTATGATATTACCTGGGGTCCCAGTATCTCAGGCAATCCTTTACACATTGGAGGGGTTCAGGAAACAGTCTCGATTTACACACAAGTCAGTTCACCAGTCTGTACCTTGTACAGTGAATATACCTATGTTTAAACATGTAAAAAAAATCCATTCAAGAGAGGCTACTTAGGATAAGAAGCCAACCCAAAATTTGGAAAGAAGCCAGTCCACAATTCTGTTGCTTATTTTGAAAGCGTTTTTTAAAAAAGGGTCCTTGGCTTTACCAATGTAAATATTTTCAGTGTACGTGGCCCGTATTTGACCTTGAAACTGCTGTTTCTGGATTTCTTTGCCCAGGTTGCTGTGAGCGTTGCAACCCTCATGAGGAGAGCTCCTCAAGTGCAGGCGGGCTGCTGCTGCACTGCTGCCCTACGCGCTACAGAGCACGGGCTGCTACCCACTGGACGTTTACGCACACGAGATGAGGAAGCTTTGGCATCAGCCCTTCTCCAGTTCCTGCAAGGATCCTTCATGCATTGTAGAATGTATTCCTTTGGCTCTATTTGCTTGTTCACTTTTGAAATGTGTTTAATTAATTTATTTTATTTTCTCAGCTGGATGAATCATAATGCCAAGTGGAGCAGGCGATGCTAGAATTTACAAGGCTGTTACGTCAGAAATGCGTGAATGGATGATACGCTGTAGTTGTAACTTCCACCTAGGGGCTGAGGAGTCCCAAGACGACTCTCATCCAGCCCTCCGAAGCAACTTCACCTAACCTTTTCTAGCTTCACACTGAAAACCATTTAGATCTTCATGAGTCCGGACCTATATTGCCTTAAACCAAACATAATGTATCTTCTGTACTCAAACTTGTTTTTCTGTCTTTATTTTCTGCCAGAACAAGTGGATTTACACAGCCTCTAAGAGTTATGGCCCAGCCTGTGAATCATAGTTTAGGGTTTGCACACAATTCAACCTTGTTTCTCAGTAAATTACAATTTTAAGCACTCCTGGGGTTAACATTTTCTTAACTCATGCTTATATTGTATTGTTGATTTCTTATGCTGGGTGTTTATCAGTGTACTGCATAAGATAAAAATTAGGAGAAACATTGATTGTCAGAAAAAAAGACCGTTTAAGATTGTTTTGAGAATCTTTATTTGCTGATAGGGTAAGTTAATAAGGAAATTAAGTCAAAATTCTGCAAAGCTGCTTTTATATTTAATTGACAATTAATGAGAGCTGGCCAGATAGCTCAATGGACTTCTAGCCTGCTTAGGCAAGCACAGGGACCGGGGTCCACATAGCATGGCATGTAGGCCCTGCCCGGGGCATGCTGAGCCAGTAACTGAGACTGGGTTTGGTGGTGCACACTTGTAATCCCAGTACTGTGGAGACTGAAAACGGGAGGATCACTTTGAGTCCGAGCTACCTAGTAAGACCCTGTACCAAAGAGTTAAACAAAATTAATGAGGATAATATAGTTAATAGGACACAGGACATTGGCCCAGCATGGTTTCCCACAAATTTCTGAATTGTAGTAAACTCTGAGGTCACGGGAGATTTAAAAATGCATGAAGGTCACGCTTGCCGCATCTGGCTTATTTCATTCAACATGGCATTCTCCAGATCCATCTGTTTTCTTACAGACAGAATTTTGTTATCACATATTCTGCCTAATATGTGGAATCTAAAGCAGATGGCAAGCAAGTAGAAAGCAGACTGTTTCTGAAAAAAAAAAAAAAAAAAAAGAAGTAAATTGCGACTGTGAGGGCAGGAAATAAGGGGAAAGATATGAGAAAAATAAACCCATGGGGCACCTCCCACCTCCAGCACTACCATGTGAACCTAGGCAGGCAGGGGCGAGCAAGAAGGATGTTACACATGTATAGAGATCTGCCAAAGTAAAACCCGCTAATCTGTATAATCAATAACAAGAGTCAGGGGAAAGGCTATGCTTTATCATAGTCATAAAACAACTTGAAAAAAGATCAGGACTCAAATGTGGGCTTGGAGATGTCCAATTCAGCGTCTTCTCTGCTCACCCCTATTACCTGGTCCTTCCTGACTTGGGTGCTTTAGCGGTCCCACTTCCTTTCACCTTCATTTCCCCTTAGCCAATCAGCAGCCAACCTTCATTTCAGATCTCACCTGAAGCATCTGTTCTAAGACTTCGTTTGCATCTCATTTCAATTCTTTGCTTGTTATAAAAATCTGCATTTCTTTCCAAAAACATATCACAGTGTTGCTTCAAAATTGGTGTTTGTGTGATTGTTTAATAACATTATTTCTTTTTGGAATATAACAACTGAGCTGATTTTATTATCTATTGTATCTATAGGAAAAGGATGCCTGGTACATAATTTAAAATATTGAATCCTTAAAAAATGATAATTACTTAAAGAGAGTAGTTCAGAGAAAATTGTGCCTAGTGGCTGAAGAAGTAGCTTGGTGGTCTAAGGGTCTGGTGGCAAGCCCAAGGTCCCAAGTTCGATCCCCAGTACCACATGCCATGCTAGCTCCCAAACCTGGCTTGGTGGCTCATGCCTATAATCCCAGAACTGCGGAGGCTGAGGACAGATGATTACTATGAATCTGAACTGCATAGTGAGACCCTGTATCAAAAACAAAAAACAAACAAAAATTGAAGGAAAAAAAAAAAAGAAAATTGTATCTAAAGCTGGGTGTGGTGGCAAACATGGAATCCCAACACTTGGGAGGCTGAGGTGGGAGGATTGCTGTGAGTTTGAGGTCAGTCTCGGCTCCAAATGGGCTTCAGTCCAGCCTAAACTGCAGAGTGAGACCCTGTATCAAAAAGAAAAAAGAAAAAAGAAAGAAAAAAGAAAACTGTATCTAAATAAAATAAAAAAACCCTTTGTTCTGTTACTGTAGGCTGCAGTCAGCTCTTGGAAGTTCTGAGACTAAAGAGGAATTCCACAAGATGCCTCTACCGCAATTTTTAAAAACATATATGTGGCTCTAAATACTTCTTCCTGTCACTTACTTAGATCGTTCAGAGGCCCTAAGTGCTAGATCTTGCTTACAGGCATGTGGCCAGTAATTACTACACAATGGGGGCCTCTGGTGTGCAGGGCACTAAATGAGGCATTCAGTGGGAACCAGAGAAGACAGGTCCTTGTCGTCAAGTAGCTCTCTGTGAATGTATCTTATAGTTGGAGTATCTTATTAAGCATTTGCTTCTCTGGCAATGGGCACCATCTGCTAGAAATGAGAGGAGTGGGAAGTGTCCAGGAATTTTCAAACATGTTAATGAGCTAATTGCTTCAACGCAAGCTATCACCACCACATAGTTTCCATGCTTAATATTTGATTTCTGTATGTCTCAGTGATTTCAGGTTACAAAAGCAAAACACGCAAGTCAGCGTGGCTTAAACGACAGAAATTTGGGCTGGGGATATAGCTCAGCAGCACAGCACCTGCCTGGCAAGCTTGAGGTCCTGAGTTCAATTTCTGGTACCAAATCAAACAAATAAGCAAACATACAGTAACATAAATTTATTGCTCAGAGATGCAGAGGCTGATGGGTCTGCCATCAGAGTGACACTGTGGGCACACCTAATGAAGACCCTCTTCCTGGTTTGCAGATGACCAGTTCTCACTGTTTCACAGTATGGTAGAAAGTTGAGAGAGAGAAAAACAAGTTTTCTCTGGTCTCATAAGGGCTCTACCCTCATACCCTGACTCATTTTCCAATACCCTTTCTCCAAGTCCTATCACACTGGATATTAAGAGTTTGCTATCTGATTTTGCAGGTGGTGGGGCATACAAAGATTCAGTCCACTAGTGCGGTTTTATTTAAAAAATCATTTTTTTATCCAGCTGACCTCAATAGAGGAACTCTCTGGTGTCTGATGAATATTTTGTAAAATGTGTCAGGCATTGTACCATTTTATGCTGATGGAAAAGTGGAGATGCACCCATTGCCTTCAGGGAACTCACAGATTACAAGACAAGAGTAGGTAGACAATGGCTGTGAGCTGGGCTTTGAGAAATGGGTGCAGGTGTGGTGGGGGCAAAGGGAAGGACCACAGAACATGCACAGGGAAGGCCCACAGGACTCGCATGTTGACCCTATGTAGGCTTTCTGAAAGAAGTGAGGTGTAAACTTGTCCTGAATAGCCAAAAGAATTGGCTACCATTACTTCCTTTAGTGCTCTGATCTGCATTTGCAATTATACATTAAGGTAATTATTTGATTAACATTTTTTTGATTAACATTTTTATCTGCTATTCTGTGCTAAGCTCCATGAACAGAATACCTCATGCCTCAAAGTTTAGAGTTGCTTGCTCCCAGCGAAGAGAAGGAATAGGAAGAATTGGACAGTGTATGTCTAAGTGGAGATAAGGTCAGGTGTAGCTTAGAGATTTATGTGTCCCCCACCTGGAAGGGAGGATGGCATGCATTTTTGCAGGTTAGCATTTTTTTAAAAAATGTATTTAGTACAAGGTCTACAAGGTCTCACTACACAGATTGCACTTGTAGTGATCCTCCTGTTTTCAGCCTCCCAGGCGCTGGGATTACAGGTGCACACCACCACGTTCTGTCTCATTCCCTGTCTCAGAATACCCTGGGATGGGGTCAGAGGGTGGCACAGCACTCCAGGGATCAAACCCTAGTCCCTGTGCCTGCCTAAGCAGGCACTTTGGTACGCTGAACTATCTGGCCAGCCATTGCAGGTTAGTTTTTAATAAATAAATACTAGTTTTTTCCTTTTCTTTCCATTGATCCTACACTTTCTTCATCCTTTTGGGTAGTTCAAATGTTCTTCAGGGATTACCAGCCCCCTACTCTCCTCAAAAGATCATTGCTTTTGCTTTAATTTGAAATTCTTGGCTCATCACAGATACTTATCTAGTGTTTACAACAGGATTAAGCCTCTCCAAAAAAAAATTGAAAACAGCCTTAATTTGAAGCCCATAGAAGACTGCTTTGAAAGTGGGTCCTGAGGGTTTTCTTCATGAGAACCCTTTACAGCAGTTTATAACTAAGATTGATGATGCTTTTCTTTTTCTCTCCCTTTTGCACATGTATATAAAAATTTGATTAGGAACTCTGGTACTGTCACTTATAATGGGCCTGAGTACAGAATAAAAATACCCTCTGCATTGAATTAAAAGCTAATAAGGCTCTAATGCATAGTAGAAGAAATTTATTATGTTCTAACAACTTGATTATTTCCTTTGGAGTACACCTTGTTTTATTTCACCCAGACTTGCCTGGAGTGACTTGCTGTTTCACAAACTCATCTGAGTTCTCCTCAGATCCACTTCAGTTGGGTGCTTGGCTTCAGTAGTGGTACATTTTCTTTCTGATCACACCAAGTAAGGAAGACATCTTTAAAATGACTATGCAAAATGATGTGCAGAACACCGAAGGACTAGGTTTGTGGAGTAATTCAAGAAAACCCATGAGGAGTTGGAACTCTGGTTGGTCGAGAGTGCTGAAAAATTGTGACTGGCATACTAGTCTTGCATGAGGCCGGTTTTGCTATATAAACTTCTTTTCTTCAGAACATCTGTTTCAGAAGCCGTTGATTCATTGCTTTCAGCTGTGTGATTCCCAATTTGTTCTGTGTTAGTGTCCTCTGCACTTGTTACAGGTGGGGTTGGGTTCTGAGATTGCATTTTGTTCCTTCTTGTCATTTTGCGTAGCACTGTCTTCTGACCTTTGTTGTAGATCTTCCTTGTAGTTATAACCTTAGCATGTACTGAAGTTCAGGTGCAGATCTACAAAGTCTGGATTTATCCAGCTGTGTCTGGCTTGGGTCTGGCTGCTGTGCGAAGCTCCTTCCTGCTGCTGCCCTTGGGGGTGAACTTGTTGTGCCCCTCTGACAAGATTTTCTGCTTCTGGACTAGCTGGGTGGTTCTATCCTCTACACTCTCTGTAGGGATTGCAGCTGCAGGATTACACCCCAGGCCTGTATGCCAGGCCTGAGCTGAGCCTGGAGGGGACAAGGTGGAGTACGGGGGAGTGGCAGCTCTTCCACACA
>NW_004524596.1:10516293-10516989 GCF_000260255.1 Octodon degus | reverse complement strand
TCAGGCTTTCACAGAGAGCACATTGGCCAAGCAATGGCTGTGACTCATCCACATGGCTGACACTGACAAAGGTTCTACAATCTGAGGTACAGCATCTCACGATAAATCCTGAGGGGATTTCACTGACTTTATCAGACTCAAAAGCTACAACTCTTGTTGCATATATCCTGCTTTACCTTGGTCTTTACCATCCAGCAGAAAAGTATAAAAATGATATATAAGAAATAAAGCCGTGCCATTATGTTGAGTTGTAGGGGACTCAGGTCAACAATTTCTGATATTGCCATTGAAGCGAAAGACCCAATACTATTATGGGCTACTGGAATCTTTTGGAGTATTTTGCTGAGTTTGCATACGTATAATATTCAAATAATGGAACTTAAGAAAAAAAGGGTATACAGGTGAATATCCATTTTGTATCTGTGTATTCAAAGAGGTTGGATAGATATATATTTTCACTCTCTTAATGAATAGAGTGATTTGTTCTAATAGTGTTTGTAAATAGGATATCATGTCCCCATCTTGTACAGCAATTAACCACTAGGAAGAATGTATACAATGTGTTAATTATTGAAACTCTCCTACCAATATGATTTGAAAGTGTCTCATTGCTATTTGTTTATCATTAAAATTATGGGTAAAAATCTGAAAACAAATGTAAAAAAATAAATAAAAAACCAGGAAAATAGAATTCCA
>NW_004524596.1:10506382-10516148 GCF_000260255.1 Octodon degus | reverse complement strand
CTTCCTTCCTTCCTTCCTTCCTTCCTTCCTTCCTTCCTTCTAAGGGTATTTACATTGTATCATTAATTAAATATTGAATGATATGCCTGCTTTATTACATGTACCTGTCTTGTATTTTCAGTGAGATGAAACCTTTTTAAAAAGGCACATATTGGCAGGTAAAATAGCTCAGTGGACTAAGCACCTGCTTTGGCAAGCTCAGGGACCAGGGTTCAATTCCCAGTTCCATGCGCCACACCAGCCCTGTGCCTGGGGCGCGCTGAGCCAGTGAACCAATCCTGGAATGGTGGCACATGCCTGTATTTCCAGCACAGGGAAGGCTCCAAAAAGGATGATCACCAGGACTCTGAGCTGCGTGGTGAAACCCTGCACCAAATACGTAAATGAAAAAAAAAAATCCCAGGAGATAAAAAGTCACATATTATGCTCCTGCTTTATACCAAGTGCTCAGTATTTGCATTCTGTTTACTTATAGTGTCTTTCATAAGGATTTTGTTACCATGAAGAAAGAATGCACATACTGAAGCCAATTTCTCTGAGCCACCCTTGGCTGGTGCCTGTGACACAGTTGATAAGCTGGAGTTGAAATACAAACCCTAACTTTAGCAAAAATGATGAGATGCGACGGAAAGAGGTAGAGAGTTATGAGTAGTTGGTCATTTAGACATGAAAATAATTTTTCTTCAGTTATTTGAAATGCCACCAACCACTTGCTTATGTGGCAGAACCCGGGTTTTCAGCTTTAGTGTGTGATGAGTCTAATTTTATTACACATGTATCACCTACATGATTTTATAACTTTGAAAACCAAATGGTACTTTTATTATGAAGTTTATCCATGTCTTCTTTGCTGTTTCTTTCTTCTTTAAAACTGATGATGAAACATAACGGTAATTAACTGTCAAAGTATGCAGTTTATTATAGTGATGGGAGGTCTTGTTTGTAATTACACCATTCATTTCCATGAAAAAATAATAAGGCTTAGCATCCAAAACACTCAAACCAAAACACTTGGTGTTTCTTTACTTTTCCAAGAACCAAGTTTCACTGTTTAAAATTGTGCTTATATATATATATATATATATATATATATATAACTTTATACTGTTTTTCAGTTTTTATTTTCTTCCTGAGGTCTCATAGATGAGCAAGGAAAAATTTGTCTCATAATACATATTTGATAAATGCTTAGAGGAACAATCAATTTTATAAGCACAAAATGCAGCTATTATCCCAGTTGTCATCATGACCAGGTTGTCTTTTGGGACTGTACGACCGCGCTGGGGTGGAGTGGGTCAGCAGCGGTCTCCTGGTGGAAGGAGGCCCGAGTTCTGAATCTTTGTCTGCAGAGGTGGGAGAGGCTGAGCTGTGGCAGCAGCCACCAGAAGCTAGAGCTGACGAGACTTAGCGGAAGTGGGTACTGAGATGGTGTGCTTCCATTCTTTAGTATTATTGTTTTGCTGTTATGTCTTTTTACATTCTATATTTTATTTTAGGGAAGGGTCTACAGGGTGTTCAGGGTCTCACTACTAGATCGGACTCGTAGTGATCCGCCTGTTCACAGCCTCCCAAGAGCTGGGAGTACAGGCGTGCGCCACCAACGCCCAGTCTCAATCGCTGTCTCAGCGCCTCAAGGGTAGGGACGGCATGGCAGGCCCAGAGATTGAATCTCTGGACCCTGTGCCTGCTTACAGGCTCTCTAATCCAATGAGCTATTTGGTTAGCCTTACATTTTATATTTTCTTATATTCACTCTGGTATATCCTGGTTTGCCAAGAATCTTCTCTTTATTGTAGCTCTCTTTTTTGCCTTAGCATTTCTTTTGTCTCTGGGTTGCAGCCCTAATCAATTCCTACACTTCCTTTGCCTTTCCCATAATGCTGCATGCACAGTATTTGCTAGTACAGAGCACTTCTTTCCTAGGTATCAGTCTTCAGTGGCCAGCAATCATTCTTTAGGTAGAATTAAAAAAATATGACAATTGACACAGTGAAGAAACCACCTGCAGAATGAGAGAAAATATTTGTAGACCATACATCTCAGAAGACATTAGTATCCAAAATACAGAATAAATTCCTACACCTCAGTGGCAGTATAATAAATAATTTGATGTTAAAATGGACAAAGGACCTGAATAGACATTTTTCAAGGGCAAACATACAAATGGACAACAAGAGTGTTTAAAAATACTCAACATCACAAATCACCAGGGAAACACAAAATAAAACCACAATGAGATATCCTTTGACTTTTAAAAATGGCTACTATCCAAAAGACAAAAAAAAATCATTATTAAGGAGGATGTAGAGAAAAAGGAACTACTGTACTATGTTAGGAGGAATGCAAATTAATAGAGTCATTATAAGAAACAACCTGGATATTCTTTAAAAAAATTAAAAATAGATCTACCATATGTCCATCAACCACAGCACTGAGCATTTCCAAAGGAAATAAAATCGATATGAACTCTTTGTAGTATGTGAAAGAGACATTCTGTTCTTTTTCTAATTTCAATACTATTCACAATTTCCAAGATATGGAGTCAATGTCTATCAACAAGTGAAAGGTTAAAGGCAATGTGCTGCTTATACATTTAAAAAGGTAGAAATTTTGCAATCGAATACAGTGAATGTAATAGAATTTCATTCATAGGAGAAAGGAATTCATATGCCATCATATGGATGAACCTGGAGAAAAATATGTTGAAATAAACTAGGCACAAAAAGACAAATGTTACATTTCATACATATATAGACTCTAATAAGGATGATCTCATAAAGGCAGAGAGTAAACGCGATTATCAGGGACTGAAGTCCTTTGGAAGAGGACTGGGAGTGATGCTGCTCAAAGTATACAATACTTCAAGAAAATTTTACAAAATCTGGTGTAGGACATAGTGAATACAGTTAACAATGCATTGTATTATTGAAAAATAATAGGAAAGTACATGTAAAGTGTTCTCACCATAATAATGAGAAAAATGAATGGCAATGCATCTGTCAGCTGACTAGATTTAGTCTTTGTACAGTGTATTTACTCTTAAGACTGTATGTGAGAAACCCAGACAATTTCATGTGTCAATTTAAAAACAAAACTATGATTAATCCTTTTTCAAAAGAGGCTTTTCATCTTCTTGGAGTTATTGTACATCTAACTCTACTCCCCTCTAATTTAAATCTTTGGTAAGGCCACAAAATAATTAAATGGACTGAGTGCTGTAGTGAGAACAAGAGTACTAGTAAGTATCTCATGATGGAAAAAAGGCCTTGGACAGAAACATACTATGCACTCCATGAGTGTAGACAAAATTTCATGTAGTAAAGGTACAGAGGTGGAAGCCTCCAGGGAGTTGAGAGGACTTAAGGTATCGGCATTCTGTTGAGAGAACACTTGAAAAAGAAAGAAACAATATAATGACATTGTGGGACTTATTCATTTTTCTCTCCACGATGCTGATATAATTAATTATTATATTGTATAAAGTAAATAAATAGATGTGCAAGTTAGATTAGTATGCACAGTGGCAGCATAGCTTTATTAAATCACTATGGCAGAATTCAGTACAAGCAACCAGCTACTCAAAATGCTGAGAATACTGCAAAGTCCCTGGAGTCACTTGTATTAGATGCATTTATTAAAAATAAAATGGGAAATTTTATTTTTATTTAATTCGACAAGCATTTTTTGCACACTTACAGGGAGCTAGAGCTATATACTAGAAGGAAAAATGAAAAGGAAGGATGAAATAAAGGAAGCAATGAAGACCAAGATGAGAGGTATTCAAACATGGGTTTTGTATTACACATTGCTGTCTTGCATGTAGCTGCTTAGGCTGCAGATATCAGCATACAGAGTTAGTCAAAGTGAAAATTCTAAACAGTAGCTGTTATTTAAAAAAAACCTGATGGAAATTGTTAGTACAATCATCTTAGCCATCTTCTATATATACTTGCATGATTTTCCCCCTTCCTTTTCCCCTATCTTTTCTCCTTTCCCTCATCTTCATTGTCTAATTATTATTATACTCTCTTTAAAATAAAACATAACCATCCAGTAGAAAAGTATAAAAATGAGGTATAAAAAGTAAAGCCATATTAATATGCTGAGCTGTAAAAGGCTCAAGTCAACAACTTCTGACATTGCCAGTCCTACGGATAACCCACTACTATTATAGACTATTGGATATTGGATTCCATTGCTGAATTCATGCACCTATAATATATGAATGGCAATGGAACACCCTTCTCTAACAAAAGTAAACAAAAAATGGGGCTATAAATGAAAGATCATTTTGTACTGAAAAAATATATATCTATGTATACAAAATAGCATAGATATACAGCTATTTTCTTAGTTCAATGAGAAGTTTTGAACTAATAGTGTTTAGACAAGATAGCATGTCTGCATCTTGTATTCTGAATAACTACTACAGAGACAACAATATGCACTGTATTAACTATTGTAACTGTCCTACTAACCTGTTTTGAAATTGTCTCATTGCTACTTCTTTCTCAACAAAATTAATATAAAAATAAAATAAAATATAAAATAACTAAAAAGACAAGAAAAAAGTATTATTGAAAGCAAGCATTAATATTCAATTATTTGTCCAATCTTGCATAACTGTAACTGTTAATCTGAGCAACAAATTTGATGATAAAAGTAGGTAACACTGCTGTGCCAGCCCCGCCCCCGGAAGTGTGATTCTTGTGCTATTTTTTAGTGTATGTTTTTACTTTATAACAGCTGAGTTTGTTTGGGGGAATTGTTATAGGTATGGAAGATATAATGGTCATGTTGCCCACTACGTTTACTCCGTGTTTCTACTGTCTCCATTTCTGATCCCTTTCCCCATCTCCAAACATATGACATTTTATTTCCTATCATCTCTCCTTTATTTTACTTCGTATTTGTATTTTAAGCTTCTTGATTAAAAGAAACCATGAAATATTTAATCTTCTGTGTCTGACTTATTTCAGTTAACATGGTCTCAAATCCCATCCATTTGGGGTTTGTAGGCTGTTTCTAGAGCTTAACTATTATACATGGTGCTGCTGCAAACAATGGTACATGTGTATCACTACAGTATGTTGTCTTCAACTTCCTCAGGAATGCCTAGGAGGGGCATGCATGGATGAAATGTGATTGCCATTTTTTGTTTTTCTGAGCAGTCTCCATACTAATTTCTCTATAGTATTGTATTAGTTTGCATTTCCACCAACAGTGTAGATGGGTTCTTTTTTTTTTTTCCCATATCCTCGTCAGCCTTTGTGGATTTTTGTATTTTTTATATCCGTAGGTCTCACTATGTAAGAAAGATTAGTTTTGATTAACACTTTTCTCCTGGATACAAATGATAAACTCTTTTTATGTACTTCTTGGTCATTGCTACTTTTGGAAATTGTCAATTCAGTTCATTTGCTCATTTTTACTAGGTCTTTCTTGGGGGGTTGTTCATTTTTTGTGACCTCCAGATAAAGTAGATATGGATCCTCTGAGAGGTGGCTGGCAATATTTTTTCCATTCTGTAGGTTTTCTCTTTATTCTGTTGAATTGCTTTTGTTGTGTACAAACTTTTTAATTTTACATAATCCCATTTCTTGATTCATGGTGTTATTTCTTGTGCAATTAGTGTTCTCTTCAGGAAGTCCTTGCTTGTGCCTATGCCTTCAAGTATTTTGTTTGCAGCAGTTTCAAATTTCTGCTTCTGTGTCTAGATCTTTGATTCATTTTGATTTGATTTTAGTGCAGGATAAGAAATACAAATCTACTTTCAATCTTCTGCATATGGATAACTAGCTTCTTAGGCACCATTTGTTAAAGAGGTGATCCTTTTGCCAATGTATGTTTTTATGTCCTTTGTCAAATTTCAAAAGCCTGAAAGTACATGAGTTGTGTTTGGATTTTTGTTAATTTTTGGTCTAATTTTCTATTGTGGTACCAGTCCTGTGCTGTTTTATTGTTACAGTTTTATAGTGGAGCATGAAGTCCAGAGCTGTGATGTTTTCCACTTTGCTTTTTTTTTTTTTTTCCTCAGGATAGCTTTGGATTCTCTGGTATCTTCTGGTTCCACATAAGTTTAAGGTTGTATCTTTTATAGGGAGTTGATTCTTCATGAAAAGATGCAGAGGCTGTCACCTGCATTCTTTTTTTCTAGAGGAGGTGAGGGGGCACTCAGTTTCTTACTGTCTATGAAGACAAAGCAATAAACAAAGATAATAAAGGGATATATATTATAGCATAGTTGAAAACTATCATGAGAAAGAAATTATTTTATATTGACATCTCATGCCTTGAAGTGGTTAGATTTGAAGAGTCACATTTTTGCTTAGTGAGTTCAGCAGGATTTGGGTAGCCCCAAGAGCTATTTTTTGAAAAATAGCTATTCACTAGAAAAACAGGATGTATTTTACTATAAATTACACACCACCATGCTCTCCTAAAAATACAGTTGATAGAAAGATTAATAACAAAAATCCTACTTGGTAGTGATACCTTGAAAAGTTTCCCTTTGCCACTGGGAATAAGAAGATACCATTAATCAAAATTTGTCTTTAGCACATTATTGCAAGAATAGTGGTGACTGCCAAAATCTGAATGTCTCTCCATATCTTACACTAATAGTAACAAGGAGAGAAAATTGTACCTCTGATCCACATCTACAACAGAAAAAGGAGACACAGAACATATAAACTTACATTCACTTGTGAGTGAGAAAGGAAACATCTAAAAGCAGATACTGAACTGAGGAGCTAACTTAGTGGTCAAAGTGCCTGCCCAGTAAGCGCAAGGACCCAAGTTCAATCCCCAGGTACCACATGTTGAACTGGCCCTGGAACTTTGGGTGTGCTGTGTGAGCCCCAAAACTGGGTGGTGGTGGTGCAAGCCTAAAATCCCAGAGGTGGGGAGGGTGAGACAGGAGGATCACTAGAAGTCTGAGCTGTGTAGCAAGATCCTATAACAAATAAATAAGTAAATAAATAAAAATTGAAAAGTAATAGGGCCAGCCAAATAGCTCAGCAGATTAAAGCACCTACTTAGGCAGTTTCAGTGGAGGGGCTTTGATCCCTGGTGTGTGTGCCAGCCCCTCCCCCAGGTGATGGTGAGGTAGCAATTGAGACTAGACATGGTGGCACACACCTGTAATCCCAGCTCTTGGGAAGCTGAACAGGCGGATCACTACAAGTCCAATCTATGTAGTGAGACCCTGTAGACCCTGTACTAAAATAATAATAAAAAAAGACACTTCACCTCTGGATTGTAATATAAGAGGAAGTCAGGTGAATACTGCAGGAGATGGGAAGAAGATGGGAGGGGCTTATAGAGGAACATAGATGAAATCACAACCCAAGCAAAAATCCTCCCTCTCTGAGTGGAAACACAAGATGCTGGGAAATCAATAGACAGAGGTTGAAAGTTTAGAGCAAATTTTCAGTTTATGAAAGCACTGATTCTAGGGCACCAGAGAACCATTTAGCAGTACCTTTGGGGGTGGGTTGGTATTTGTAATTGTTTAGGCTTCAAAGAATACAGATATTAGTCTTAGCCCAGGTCCGGTGAGTGTGTGGGAGAGCTTCGGGCTACCCTGCGCCGGTGGGACCAACTCCAGGTCCCAGACCAGGCACAGCGTGGGTGAGATCCTCTTCCACCCAATTGGGATGCCCCACACCACTCCGCAGTGTCTCCCCCACCACGCCCCCTGAGTAGGAATTTCTGCCAAATTCAGGGAACACCCAGACCCAGTCCTAGCCCAGACCCAGTGAGTGTGTGGGATAGCTGCCTCTCCCCCCTACTCCACCTTGTCCCCTCCAGGCTCAGCTCAGGCCTGGCATACAGGCATGTGGTGTAACCCTGCACGTGCAATCCCTACAGAGAGGGTCGAGGATAGGACCCCCCAGCTAGTCCAGGAGCAGAACATCTTCCCACAGGGGCACAACAGGTTCACCCTTGACGAGGGCAGCAGGAAGGAGCTGAGCACAGCAGCCAGACCCAAGCCAGGCACAGTTGGCTAAATCCAGACTTTGTAGATCTGCACCTGAACTTCAGCATGTGCAAAGGTTATAATTACAACGAAGATCTACAACAAAGATCAGAAGACAGTGCTACACAAAATGATGAGAAGGAACAAAATGCAACCTCAGAACCCAACACCACCCATAGAAAGTGCAGAGGACACTAACACAGAACAAATAGGGAATCACACAGCTGAAAGTAATGAATCAATGGCAACTGAAATAAAGAAACAGCTGCATAAAGGTATAGAGGAACTCAGATTGGAAATAAAAAAGAAATCCCTGAATTAATAACATCTGCACTAAAGAATCAAATGCAGAAACATATGAAGGAAACCCAACGCCCACCGAGAACAAGTGCGGAGGACACTAGCTCGGCTTGAAGACATGAATTAATAGCGTCGATAGTAAATAAGCAACAGCAGAAAGATATAGAGGGAATCAGAGCGCAACTCTTTTCTGAAATAAAAAAAGAACTCTCAGAACTCATAGCATCTGAAGTAAAGAAGCAACTACAGAAATATAGGGAGGAAACTCAATCTGAAAAAAGCACAGCAGTAAAAGAATTTATAACTGCTTCTAAAGAAGACATTGATAAAAAAAATAGAGGAGATTAGAAAAATGATGGATTCCTTGAATGAGCGGTACAGGAAAGAAATAGATCGCATGAAGCAGAGTCAAAGAGATATAGAGGAAATCACAAGCTTGTAAAACCGTTTAAGTGAATGTGAAGACAGAATTTCAGATCTTGAAGATGCTGGTCTAGCTAGTGAAAAGTTAAGAAAGGATCTCTTAAAAACAAGGAGGATGCAGGAAAGAATGATTCTCTACTTCAATCTGGTAAAAGCCATTTATGAAAACACAATGGCTAACATAATCCTAAAAGGGGCAAAACTGAAATTTTTTACTCTTAGATCTGGTACAAGACAAAGATGTCCTCTATCACCACTCCTATTCAATATAGTTCTGGGAAGAATTAACAACTAGGACCTGCTCTTACAGAGAAGTTTTTTCACTTCAAAAGAAATTACCAACAAAGTGAGAAGACAACCCAGAAATTTGGAAAAAATCATGACAAATAAGTAATCAGACAAAGGTCTGCTCTCTATAATCTATAAAGAACTAAAAAACAGTACGGCCCAAAAATTTAAAGACCCAATCCAGAAATGGGCATCCAAAATGAACATACACTTCTCAGAGGAAGAAATTAAAGAAGCGAATAAATATATGAAAAAATGCTCAACATCACTAGCCTTCCATGAAATGCAAATTAAAACAACATTGAGATATCATCTCACCCCAGAAAGAATGGCTATCATAAAGAAATCACCCAATAACAAATGTTGGAGAGGCTATGGGGGAAAAGGAACCCTTCTCCACTGCTGGTGGGAATGTAGACTGGTGCAACCGTTACGGAAATCAGTATGGAGACTCCTTAGAAAAGTTGAAATGGAAATCTCCTTTAAACCGGCTATTCCTCTAGTGGGAGTTTTCCCAGAGGATCAGAAAACATCATATCATAGTGACATATGTGTGCCTATGTTTATAGCAGCACAATTTGTGATAGCCAAATCTTGGAAACAACCAAGATGGCCATCACCTGAGGAATGGTTAGAAAAGATGTGGTATTTTTACACAATAAGGTATTATTCAGCTATTAAGAATGATAAACTCAAAGCCTTTACATTGAAGTGGATGCCACTTGAACATATACTCATAAGTGAAATAAACCAGACACACATGTGTAAATATCG
>NW_004524596.1:10493169-10504427 GCF_000260255.1 Octodon degus | reverse complement strand
GATGGTTAACAACCTAAGTTTGCAGACCAAAATTAGAGAAAAAGGAGGGCTGCAAGGAAAGCCAACATTTTGGCCCTAGCCTTCTAAGGTCAATTAAGTCTATATTGAATGTCTATATTTAGAATGTCTATATTTATTTTACTGTTTTTGATGCATTTTTCTTCCACTCACCTCATGATTTAGTCCTTTAAAATTTTTACGAAGAAACTAGTAAGTGCTTGAAGATAGTGAGCACAGACATTTAAATTTTAGTCACCAACACCATCTAAAATATCAAATGTTGGGCTGGTGAGATGGCTCAGTGGTCTAAAACACCTACTTAGAACAAGCTTAGCAAAGCACATGGACCGCGGTTCAATCCCCCAGCACCACATGCCAGCCAGCCTCGCCCCCAGGTGGGCTGAGCTGGCCACACACACACACACACAAATAAAATAAAAAAAATTAAAAAAATAAAATAAAATATCAAATGTTATATTAAAATATTAAATGTCATATTTATAAATGGTATAATTCAATGATAGTATAGTATTGAATGTACAGAAACGTATTTGCATATAGTTGATTTTAAAGCACATAAATTGCACGGGACATACCCTCATCAAATTTAGTCAGACAGCGTTTCTTTTACAAATTTCTTGATAGGACAAATGGCTATTACAAACATAACCAAGCTGTTGAAAAGGAAAGGAGGGCCAATTAACATAAAGCATTCTTGTAAAACACATGGACACATCTGATAGCCTCTCTCAGATCCAACGTCTACCCCAGCTTTCATCTAGCATTCCTTTTCAAATGACACAGGTTGGAAAGAGAAAGCATTTCCCGGATTCCAGTGTCGTTCTAGTTCCAGATATAATTTGAGATCCATTCATGATGTGAGCAGGTGAAATTGCGAATTCAAAATCAAATTAAGTGGAGTGAGAGGCAATGCTGCGTGCCATGTTTCTAACATGATCAGCGTTAGGGTCGGCAGCTCCGGAGAGGCTTCTGCATATCCAGGAGGGTTACACTAGAAACAGCAGGGGACATGGCGGCCATATGACTTGGCAGGGTGATTCCTGGGCTGTCACACAGGCAGCTATTTACTTGGTAGCCAAATTCAGATGTTCTTGGGAATCACCTTTAGAATAGTTGAACAATTAATTCGTTCTTTGAAGTAAACACTATTTTTAGAATACCTAGAGATTGCATTCCTTTTGTCTGAAAGTGAATGCTAATTGATAAAACACTAAGTGGGGAAACTTAACACTGAAAATTGAATCTGCACTGCAAGCCATTGAATTTATTGCAGAACACCCGGAACACCCTGAATAATGTTAAATGTCATTAACATTATTTATTTAATTTTGCATTTAGGACAGGAGGTGCAGGGTATAGGGTCTCACTGCATAGGTCAGACTCATAGTGATCCTCCTGTTTGCAGCCTCCCGAGTGCTGGTATTACAGGTGCACACTACCATGCACAGTCTCGATCACCACCTCAGGGCGCCTTGGGGGTGGTACTGGCACGGCAGGGTCAGAGATTGAACTCCTGGTCCCTATGTCTGCCTAAGTGGGTGCTTTAATCCGCTGAGCTATTTGGTGTGCCCTCACCCTGAACAATATATTAAACTCACTGTTGGCTGGCCACATTCACTATGTCAAGTGTTGTGGTTTGTGTCCAGATGTCCCCCAAAGCCTCATGCAGCCATGATGTGGCCTTCTAGTTTATGACTGATTCATGGTCCAATGCTGGGATATAGGGTGTGAGTACTATATCCACCTGCAGTGGTTCCCTTCTTATGATATAAGAGAGGGGAAAGAGGCTTGCTCTCTGCTGCTTCTCCTCTTTTGCTCTTGCTGCTTTTGCTGTCTTCTACCACCATGAACTGTTGCCCTCGGCCATGTGCCATTCTGACTTGGAGCCAGCAGGTACATCTATAAAATAATTCAAACTGAAATTATGCTCCATTTGTAGATTGTGAATCAATTTATTATATTATTTAAGAAATGAAATAATAGAGTAGAAAATATTGAATTTTTTTTCTTTAATGTATTTGGTACAGGGTCTCATTATGCAGCTCAGACTCATAGTGATCCTCCTATTTTCAGCCTCCCCAGCACTGGGATTAGAAGTGTGCACCACCATGCCCAGACTTGGTGCTGGTTCGGCATGCCTGGTGGCGGAGCCAGTGCAGCATGTTGTGCTGGGGATTGAACCACGGTCCCTGAGCTTGCCTAGCAGGTGCTTAGTCTGCTGAGCTGTCTCTGGCCCTTTGAATGTATTTTTTAGCAATAGCATTAAGTTATGCTTTGTGAAAGCTTTTGATTCAGTCACTTAAATGAATGTGGATAGTTCTGTTTTGTGGGTTGCCCTGAGTATTGGAGGTGTTCAGCATCCTCCACTCACCATATGTCTGTAGCAGTCCCATTCTTTCTCCCCAAAGCTGAGTTGCGGAACTGCTCGAGGGTGAGAACCACAGTTCTAATCTTGTAGTTATTTCAAAGGGAATATTTTAACCTGGAGGCTAAGAGTAACAGTGGTCCTACTTCTGATTTTTTTTTCTTTATAATCAAGCAAAAAGAACATCACCTACTTCCTTTTTGTTAGATTTTCCAATTCTATGTTCCTATGTGTCATTGGAGGGAGATCAAACAGTCATTATCATCTGGTAAGTCATTCTAATCAGCTATCTATGCATTAGTTCCACCGTCCAATTGATACATTCTTTTCTGTACTGAGAGAAAAATAGAATACATAAGTATGACTTGTCTTCTAGTTAATCTGTTTCTATGTATAAAAAATCTTTAATTGATTGCTAGTAATTATCGTCTTTGGAAAATGATGAGCTGTCTTTCTCCCCCTAGGCACCAGTGACTTATTATAGTCAATATTCAGGAAATGATATAGATAGACATTAGATAGTAGGAAGAGCTTTTTCAAATGGGGAAGAACAGTTGGGGAGGAGAAGGAGGGAAGGAAAAGAAAAAGGACTTGAAAGTCAAAAGAACTGAAGGGAAAATGCAAATAGTTTTGCAAATGTGGAGAGGAAAAGGGTTGGAGGCAGGGGAGGGGCGAGGGATAAGGAACGAATTGAGATGAGTTTGGTGCATGGATGCACCCCTACCAAGAATGTGCTCAGTATGTACTACCAACATGTCCTAATGAAGAATACAAAGAAAGAAAAGACACAATAAAAACAGCTTTTCCAGTTAAAGGACTTTCATATATGTTGTCTCATTTGATTTGTAAGTCTGAATCTTACTGCATGCGCTGAGTTCCTTAGCTAGCAGAGTTTTTCTTTTATCTTACACTTATTTGTAAAAATACAACTTCTTAACTTAACAGATTCTTTGCTCTGTACGTGGGATCTTAACCATTGTTTTAAGTGTTAGCTACTGGTATGAGTGGTAGACAGTAATGTGAAGTGAAATGAGTCAGACAAGCTTAAATATCACATGACAAATATTCTTATATGAGAAACCTAAAGCCTAAGGAAAGAGCAAAGCAAAAGCCATGTGACAGGAAGTGGAGAAGTAGATCTTCCTCAAATAAGGGGCTCAGGAGATGGGGGAAGAGGAAGTAAGAGGAAGGAAAGTGGATAAAGAAAGGAATTCAGATGCATTATGCACAGGTAACATGTGCACTTGCACAAGTATGTACTAATAAAAAAGAGCAAAAGTATCTTCAAATCTCAGTGGTATGGCACAGTATAATTTTATATCTAACTAAGTATTATGTGGTTGGACAACTTTCTTTGGAAGCTCTCAACCAAGAGTGAATTCTTTTAACAATGTGGTCAAAGGTAGAAAGTGGTAGGTCATATGCAACGTGATCACTGGGGCCAAGCCTGAAGGTGAATGCGTTCCTCTTGCCCCAGTACACATCCCAGCTCAATGCAGTAGATTTGGAAATATAGGCATTCCCAATATCTAGGATTGAAAATGAATTAGTGTGGAGTTTAGGGCCCATTCTTCCCTGTTATTATAAAGCATAATTGTTTAAAAAGGCAGAAGCTATTTTCTTAAAGCCATGGATTTCTTTAACAATCAGAGACATCAGACTCTTTTTATGCTTCAAACATTATGTTTGGGTACTAAAAACACAGAGCACTTTCAAAACCAGACTTGGCCAGGAAAGAAACTGCGGCCTGGGAAAGATCTGCTCTTTCCCTGATGGGGCTGGCAGACACCACAGACGCTCATCCCAGACAGGGCATAGATTTAAAGTGGAATCAGAATCAGAAAGAGAATAAAAACATCTATTATACAGAGAGAAGTGAGTGATGGGAGACAGTATGAGTTCAGGCAAGAGGCAGACAGAACGGAACATTTCCAACAAGGTCGGACTACAAGGTCATTTTGCTCGGATGAGGTACCCTCCGAATGATAAGGTTCTAGGAGTTTCATTTCCTGGGGCTGCCTCGAAAAGTCATGATGTCTGTCCTCAGTTTAATCTCAGCAGAAAGGAAAAATGAGCTCCACAGGCCTAGGAAGTGGAAGAAAAGAATGAAATTGTTTTCTGACTCTCTTTTATGGAGTTTTACTCTTTCAATGCAGCACACATCATTTATTGAGCAACCATTATGTGAGGCTGGAATCCAAAACAGAATCTTAGGGGAACTTTATAATTATAGTGTATAGACAGACAGCCAGACAGACAGCCAGGCAGATACACAGACAGATGATAGATGGATAGTGGATCATACAGATAGAATGAGATTAAAAAGTCAAAATATATTTTTATTTATAGCCATGAAAATAATCATGAATAAAAATTCAATATCCTGGAGGAATATCTCCTATAGCAGAACTAATGAGAAATCTTAGTGTGAAGGAGGGGATTTGCAGTAAGATAAGAATAAATTCCTGAAGTTAAGACAAGATGAAGAATATGTTTATCTGGTAGAACAGAGAAGGCAGCAGAAAGGAGAGGAACTGGTGTAGAGGGCTTAAACACCATTGCCCTGGGTTTCATCTGACCTTCTGTTACAATGTGCTACCTAATAAGGAACATTGCAAAACAACTTCATTGGTTCAGGTCAAATAGCCGAGAGGAGTCTTTTTTCCTATGAAATGAGAACCTAATGTCTGTAAGAATCAAATGTTTTCAGAATGAGCTATCATCTGCATCAACAAAATTCAATATTCTCCAGGGAGTAAAATACTTAATTTTTAAACGTCTACTTTGTTTGTAGGAACATGCTTGCACCAAGCGTAAATAGCAAGCTTGCAACATTTTATTTGCTGAGTTTGTGAGCAGATTTGCCATAACCCTATTGTTTATGGTAATAGACCTACAATGCCAACGACAGAATTTCTTTTTCTAATAGGGAAAAAGAATGAAGATTATTTTCATTCTTCAAATGGCTTAAATCAACTTTCCAGCATTTTAAATATTTAGATATTTAAAGCCCATGCCTCACACACCTAAGTGTAGTAGGGTTGTCAATTAGTGTTTTTATTTGCACCTCTAGGCCTAATGTTCTTAGCACAGTGAGGTAAAACTATACCTGATGTTTAAAAATGTTTTTTGTCCTTCAAGGTGACAATCCAGATTGCCTAGGACAAAACTATGACTCATGCTATTTATTTTTACAGATATGTATCATATGTATATGAGACCATTCTATGACTTCTCTGTATTCAATGGTAATGTACTAAATTTTATGTCTGACTGATTGAGAAACATGGCTCTAAACCTAGGAGGCCTCTAGGAGGAAGAGGACAAAGTACCTTGAGAGAGTTAATGCTCTTGGTGTTGAGACTCCATAAATTTTTATACAATGCAAATATTGTCAACTAAGTTATTTGGTTTAACACAATTAAACTCACTTTTGCATAAAGTTTGGATTTTGTTTTGCCTTTTATCAGTATTAAAATAACAAAAGGCACAAAGTGTAGTTATCAACTTTTTCTTGCAAGAACCATATCTTGTGTGCTTCAGGGGATAAACACTTGTCCACCTGGTGAATTCTCACATCCATTCCCATTTGGATGATAGTTATTGTTGCATCTGCTATGTGCCAAGCCAACATGCCCATGACCTTGGAAATCATCTGACCTGTGAAGGCATAGAGCTTCAGTACTCTGTTGCCTACAGTTTTACATGATAAATATTTATGACTTTAATTTGCTTAAAATAGGCTATTTTTCAAAGCTTGGAGTATTTATTTCCAACATTTCCCTTCTGGACTGTCCTACCCTTCCCTCTCCCAACCTTACTGCTTCCCTTGAACCTTAATACCTTCACATATTCTGTAGTACATGTGGAATATAGAATCTGTTTGTTCTGCAAAGGAATAATAGCTTTGTAGCAGAATTGTCAAATTTTAAAACTCAAGTAAAGCACCAGTTCCCTAGTAGATGCAGGATGGTTGGGGGTGGGGTGGGGACAAAACATTCTTAATTCCTTTTTTTGTGGTACTGGGGATTGAACTCAAGATCTTGCACTTGCCAGGCAAGTGCTTGTTCTACTGAGCTATCTCCCTAGACCTCAGAACACTCCTAATTCTAAAATAATCTAAGCATCTCTTAGCATGGAGCCTACTAGATTAAAAAAAAAGGTCTCTGCAAATGGTGTTTCTAATTTGGCCTTGCTAGAAAACACTGACTTCTTAATTGGAGAAGATCCTATATTTCTTTTTACCATTGAATTTTTAAACCATCTCCTTGATTGACTTTTCTTTCTATCTGCCAATGTTTATACTGTTCATCACTATGAACACAGATATCAAACAAAAAATACTGCAGTAGATGAAACATAAGCACCCTAGAAGGCTTCTTTACTCACTTAATGCATTAGTCATGTGGTATAAGTTCTTCTTTGGTTGGCTGACAAAATAACAGGGAACTAGGAGTCAAAAAAATGTCTGCAATTTTCCCTTGGTTATTTTAACAGATAATGATATGTGATAAGCAATACTGAATTTCAGTGACCAACGCCAGCGATTTTTTTTTTTTTAAGAAAAAGGCTTTTGGTTTGTGACATTAGTTGGAAAGTCCTCTTCCATTAATTATAAAAAAGTTGGGTTACCTTTAAAAGTCTTTTGTATTTTACTTTTAATGTGAACTAACCATAATGTGAGTTAGAACTCATATAATCTGAGATCCAACACGTTTGTCTCTTTATGAGCAACGTATCCATCAAATTATTTATTTGGAAGAGAAAATCATATGCTGGGTCTCCTTTTGAGTAAAATGCCTATTAAATTCTATTTGGAAGAGAAAAATCACCATTTTGTTTTATAGCTGACTGTCAATATTTTGTTTTTGTATATTTGTCTATTTTTTTAAGAACAAAGGACAGGTCCTGTAAGGAAAAGTGAGCAATCACTCTTGTAAGGGCAGAATACACCAACTTCATTGATGTACATATACATACCTGGCAGTACATGTATTTTTATAATTTGTTGACCTTTGCCTTGATTACTTTGATCTAGTTGTTGAGACAAAATACCTGAAACCCTAAGTTAAGGAAGAAAAGGTTGATTGAGCTCACAGTTTGTGGAGGTTTTAGTTAATACTGGGCTGCCTCCAATGCAGAGTGGCACATGGCAGAGGGAAGCAGTTCATGGAGGAAAACAGTAAAACAGAAAGAGCAAAAAGAGAAGAGCAAAATGGTTGTTCATTTATATTCCCTTTTTCTGTTTTGTTTTGTTAGAGATGGGTGTTCCATTGGCATTCAAATATTGTAGGTACTTGAGCTCAGCAAAATAACCTGATATAGTCCAATAATCCATAGTAGAAGTGAGCTATCAGTAGAACTGGCAATGTTTGAAGTTGTTGACTTGAGCCTTTTACAGCTCAGCATATTAATATAGCTTTACTTTTTATACCTCATTTTTATACTTTTCCGCTGGATGAAGGACCATTTTGTAGTGAAAAAATATATATCTGTATATACAAAATAGTTACGATAGATATACAGCTACTTTCTCTTAGTTCAATGAGAAGAAAGATTTGTACTAATAGTGTTTAGACAAGATATCATGTCTATAACTTGTACTATGAATAACTACTATGAAGACAGCAATATGCAATGTATTAGTTATTGTAACTGTCCTGTTAACCTGTTTTGAAACTGTCTCATTGCTATTTTTTCTCATTAAAATTAGTAAAAAAAGAGGAACAGCACAGTGCAATCCTTTTTGTCTTCCTTCTATTGTATGTAAGCTATATGCGGGTGGAGGGTGTACCACTCACATGCATAATCCCAGCATTGGACCATGAATCAATCTTAAACTCAAGAAGCCCATGCCATGACTGCATGAGATATTGAGAGAGCATCTAGACACAATCCATAATACCTTGGAATGAAAATATCTTAGGAGAGAAATGTATGCCTGTATATCAAAGGTAAGACACAGAGTACAGAAGAGCAGCCTGGCCTGCTGAGGGTTCCATGGAGGTCAAGTAAGTCTGAGCAACTTTCTCTCTATTGCTGCTGCAGGTACATCCTACTTCTGTACCAACCATGACTAGGGAAAGATCATCCCATTTTGGGCATCCTATTTCTCATTCATGCACCTTAGGAGAGAGTACCCTGGACAGGTCTAATTCTTGGGAGGAGCAGTAAACAGCACAGAGGACATCTGGATGCCTAGGGGGGCAGAACAAATGCTCAAGGTGCATACTTGGTGAGCAAGCTGAGTGTTGGAGGGAGAACGGCAGCATGAGGTGGGCACAGATTTTGTGAATGCCCTGTCAGATATGTCCAGGGCCCTTGGAGGAATGTGTAGGAATGTTCTCTAAGACCCTGAGTTTCAGATCAGCATGGCCAGGCAGCGAGTGGAACTTCAGTGCTCACGCTAATGTGTCTTTATTTGTCTTTACTGTACGGGGGGGAGGAGTGAGAACTTCCACCATGCTCTCAGGACTCCTCCATACCCAGCCCAGGCCTGGCATACAGGCCTGGGGTGAAACTCTGCAGCTGAAGTCCCTGCAGAGAGGGGTCAGGATCACCCAGCTAATCCAGGAGCAGAACACCTTGCCAGAGGAACGCAACAGTTTCACTCCCAAGGGCAGCAGTAGGAAGAAGCTGACCACAGCAGCCAGACCCAAGCCAGGTACAACTGGATGAATTCAAACTTCATAGATCTGTGCCTGAATTCCAGTAGGTGCTAAGGTTAAAACTGCACCAAAGCTCTACATCAAAGCTCAGAGGACAGCCCTATACAAAATGACAATGAGAAGGAGCAAAATGCAACCTCAGGCCTCGAGCTCACCCAGAACAAGTGCAGAAGATACTAGTACAGAAGAAATTGGAAATCACACAGCTGAAATGTCTGAATTAATAGCATCTGAAGTAAAGAAACAACAGCAGAAAGGCATAGAGGAACTCATATCAGAAATAACCTCTGAAATAAAAAAGGAAAACTCTGAATTAATAGCATCTAAAGTAAAGAATCAAATGCAGAAACATATAGAGGAAATCAGATCAGATATTATATGAAGTAAAAAGAGAAAGGATAACTATAATGAAAGAATTAATAGCTGCTTCTCATGAAGACACTGATAAAAAATTAGAGAAGATTAAAAAAACGATGGATTCCTTGAATGAGCAATACAGGAAAGAAATAGATCACCTGAAACAGAGTCAAAGAGATATAGAGGAACTTAAAATCTCAATCACAAGCTTGCAAAACCATTTAAGTGAAAGTGAAGACAGAGTTTCAGATCTTGAAGACGTCATTGCAGCTAGCGAAATGGTAAGAAAAAATCTCTTAAAAACAACTAAGATGCAGGAAAAAATAATTCAACACCTTCAAGACGTTGCAAAGATGAACAATGTGAGACTAATAGGCATCAATGAGAAAGAAGGAGTCAATACAAATGATATAAAAAGAATATGGGCAGAAGTAATAGCAGAAAGTTCCCCAAATATGGAGAAACACTCTAACATTCAGGTAACTGAAGCATACAGAACTCCAAATAACATCAACCGAATTAAAAATACACCAAAACGTATAATAGTCAAGATCGCAGAAATCCAGCAAAGAACAATATACTGAAAGCTGCTAGAGAAAAGAAACAGATCACATTTAAAGGAAAACTCATCAGAATAATGGCGGACTTCTCTTCACAAACCATGAAGGCAAGAAGATCATGGAGCAGAGTACTTCAGGTCCTCTATGAAAAAGAATTCTAGCCCAGACTACTATACCCTGCAAAACTCTCTTTCAAGTTTGATGGAGAAATGATATACTTCCATGACAAAGAACAGCTAAAGAATTTCATGATGACAAAGCCAACCCTATACAGACTACTAAAAGATGTTCTAGAGAGGGACCAAAATGATCAGAACTCCATGAACAAGAACAGAAGGAACCTACCGTAGGGGGTGGGTGTTGAGATTCTTTTTTGTGATGCAAAAAGACTCTAACTTTTTGAATGTTTTTAGCTTGGAATCTAATTCTAAGTAGAAATTTCATAACAAGGTTTTTAAAAATTAGAGATATGAGAATTTTAAAGATTTTTTAAAAAAAATTTAAGGAGAATAAAAAGTAAATAAAAAACTATTAGAAACGGTACAGAATTTCACTAAACACAATGATAGGAATTCAACAATTATCATTGCATTGCATATTGTTGTCTTGAAATTAGTTGTTCAGATTACCAGACATTAACATGCAATATTAGTCCAAAAATAATCAAAAAATTAAAAAGAGTTTTCTAAAATGTAAGCATTAACTGCTCCTTTCAATAGACCAGCAGCGGTCAGCACTATAATTATCCAAGCTATCCTGTATATGTAGTTTTTCTCTTTCGTACTGAGTTGTGCACATGTAATTTTAAAACAACTTTCTCATATCCCTTATCTTAAACGAAAATGCCTATCATCCCTTGCTTTTGCCACTTCCGTATCACAGCATCCCAAAGCCTTGGGAATGACATGTGTTCCACTGAAGCAGCTGGTGATGGTTCTTTTCACTGTATGGTCTTAAATGTCCTTCTACCTTTCTACCAGTAGGACTTTGGTCTGGAAAGTTTCTTAACAGATTGACCTAAAGGGAAGCATACAGTACAGGATGTAGTACTGAATATTTTTTTACAATACAGTCTAAATTTATTTTGAGAAAAGAATATTTCTTCTATTAACGCCACTCCTTAGAATCTTTCATTTGTACTCCACACTTATTATAGTAAATTAATAGATAATTGATTTCTTTCTGCCTATGCCTAGAGTTGGTTGAAGGCTCAAAAGAGCTAAGTAAATTGAGAGAGAGGAGAGAGAGAGACAGAGAGAGAGAGAGAGAGAGAGAGAGAGAGAGAGA
>NW_004524596.1:10488372-10492974 GCF_000260255.1 Octodon degus | reverse complement strand
AGAGAGACAGAGAGAGACAGAGACAGAGAGAGACAGAGAGAGACAGAGAGAGACAGAGACAGAGAGAGACAGAGAGAGACAGAGAGAGACAGAGAGAGAGACAGAGAGACAGACAGAAAGACAGACACAGACACACAGAGATAGAGAGAACAGACACATAGAGAAAGAGAGAAAGAGACATATACAGAGAGATTATGCAGGTAACCTCTCATATTTAGGCCAGACTTTATCTTTGATCTATTATGTAATCATTTTTCCCCTGAGGCATGGTTTCCTCATTGGTACAGATAAGAATTTCTGTAGGCCTTGAAATTCTCACAAAATCTCAAGCCTTCTTTTGTTGTGCTGCATTTATAAGTACGTAAACCTTCATTCCAGTCCTTTACTAAGCTAGTGTAGACTCCTGAGTCACATACTAATAGTAAATAGCAGTTCTGCTCTTTCCATCCTCATTTGTATTCTTGGTGACAATTCCTATGCTAAAGGATATAAATATAACATTATCCAGTGTACAGTTTTCCATTGTTAGAGGCTTGCCTTTCAGTCACACAGTTTTTAAAAATTGAGGCAGTCTTTCCCATTGGCTCAATCTTCCCCAACATACACATCATCAGAGGAGAAACAAGATTCCTTTTGCTCTGATCTGTGAGGAGCATGACGGCTAGAGGGTCCCTAACTTTCACAAGGTCATACATGGTGAAAGCAGCAGGGCAATACTTGAGCTTTCACTTCTTGTTTACAGCACTGTTTAACGAGTTAGTCTCCACACATTATTCTAAAGACAAATACAATTTTCAGAGTATTTCATTTTCTCTTTTATTAGAAAATGAAAAACAAAAACCAAGCCCTCTGGCTACAGTGCACATTTCTTTATAGAGAGCAGCCTCAGAACGTATGATTAAAAGCTTAAATATACTTTTAAGAAATGAGGCTGTGCTCTGAAACCCTGGTGCTTTTCTCCTTGAAATACAACTAAAAGTGCTTTTTACTGTTTGCTGTTGCTCATATCTCTAATACTAGGACATGAAGCATCATTTTTATTCCAATTTGACAGTAGCTATTTCAGTGATCACCCCACAGATAGTATGGCAATAGCCAAATGGAGACAGGTTCTTAGAGCTACTAGGTACGTATGTGTGTCTGATGGACTGTATGACCTGGTTCTTGTAACCTCTCTACTTCTTAGTTTCGGTCCCTTCTGGTACCAAATTTTAAGTTTCATTCCACATTGTTATTTTAAACATATTACAGTACACTACATCATATTTAGACACTGTTCTAAGAACTTTATACATATTGACTCATCTTTACAATAGCCATATTGTAGGTAAGTACTACTGTTATTCCTATAAATGGGTAAGGAAACTGAAGTCTACACAGAATTAATTTTTTAAGGTAATACAGTCAGCAGAATTGCTGTTAAAGTATAATGCGGCTCCAGAATCCACACATTTGGTTATTGTGTCGTGACCCTGTCCTTGCTTCAGAATTCTCACTTTCCTCATCTCTGATTTGGGGGATCTGCCTTTCTCTTACCTGGGTTAAAATTCATTCTGCCAAGTTAATCATAAGCTATATTTAGATGAAGTATGAAAGAGGTCACAAATTCCTTGTAAGTTTCTAGTCAGGAGTATTTAACAGCTGTCAGAAGATTTCCTTCGGGCAGCTCTAATTTGATAAGCAGAATGCTAGGTCTGCAGAAATCCCATGGCTGGCGCCCTTCAATCAACTATCCTTTACCTTTCTAACCCCACATGGCTTCATACACACTGTCACCCAATCAGGAGAAGGAATTTAGGCCTTAGCACAACTGAATTTCAAAACAGATTTGACTCAAGTGGAGAATGACTTAAGTATTAAACTTGAACCTTAAAAATGTTCTTTTGAGAGAAAAATCACTGCAGAGAAACTTCTCTTGATTTTCTGAGAAACAAAATTATATGAAAATCTTTTTTTGAAACATGGGAAATACTATTAAACTAATGGCTAGAAAGGTAGAGAAGGTATAAAAGATGTCTCACTTGAAATATTTGGACTATATGAGAAGAAGAATGGTCTCCAGGTGTTAAAATGTCACATTGTCTACACATTGAGGACTGACATCGCCCATGAGATCCAAGGTTTAAGGAAGTTACATAGCATTCATATATTTAGCATTTTTTATTGTTTTATTTATTAAAGAGTACAAATTATAATTAAAACAAAAAATTATAAGTGATGCAGAATTTCACCTAACAAAGTAAGATGAATTTCACAGTATTTGTTGTAATACATAATGTTGTCTTCTAACCACTTCATTAAGGATATGTTTTTGGGTGGTGAATCTTACACTTATTTTGAGACTTTATTGAAAGATGTGGGAGAGCCTTGTCATGCTTGGAGAGATGCTGTGTGTCTCCCCCTCCTTATGAGGGCAGTGGTATTCGTGCTGTGAACAGGACCCCCAAAGGCACGAGAATCTTCCTGGGGAAACTCTCAAGTGTTGCTGATAGCTCCAGAGCTATATCCACTCCCCGGAAACATCGCCTACAAGATCCAAACTTTAAGGATCAGTTACATAGGGTTTATATATTTAGCATTTTTAAAGCATTGCTTACTTCATGAAAGGTTACATGGCAGTTCCTTTAAATAGCTAGCTCTTTTAATATGCCTAAAATAAAATCTGACTTATAAACAACTTCTCAGAACACCCAACAATAAAGGAAGTATAATTATAACTTTAAAAGATAATTATATGATCCTTTATGTAGTGCATTTATATAGTAGATGGGCATTTTCTGTTTCCTTTAAACCATTTTTTCCAAATGATGTATTACAGTTACCTGAGACCATAAAATAGTCATGAATTATTACCATGTCTTACTGTTGGCATTGCTTTTCTGTATGTTCCCACTGTGGTGACATCCTCTCTCTGTCTTGTGAAGTCAGAATAGTAGCTTATTTTATAGGCAGATAAACTTGCTAAGGTTCTCAAAGTTTAGCACATATATTTTAAGACCAGTTAGAGCATTTCTTTCAATTAATTTATTGTTATTATTATTATTGCCAGGAATCAAACTTAGGACATTACCCTTGCCTTGTCAGGCACTGTACTGCTGAATTATATCAGTGATCTCAGTTATTTTTAATTGACAAAACTTGTAGGGCCAGACACATAGCTCAGTAGATTAAAGTTCCCGTGTAGGCAGATGCAGGGACTGAGGTTCGATCTGCGGCATGCTGTGCTGTACCTCCCAGGGTGCGCTGAGTTGGCGATTGAGACTGGGAATGGTGGCGCACACCTGTAATGGCAGCGCTTGGGAGGTTGAAAACAGGAGGATCACTTTGAGTCTGATCCATGTAGTGAGACTCTGTAGACCCTGTACTAAACACATTAAAAAAATAAAAAATAAAAACATGTATATGTTTATCATGTACAAAATGATATTTTGATCTATATATACATTCTGGAATGAATAAATCAATCTAACTAAGATACATATTACCTTACTTTGTTCTTGGTGAGAACTCATAAAACACATTCTCCTAGTGATTTTCAAAAGTATGATGCATCATTGATTATACTTAACATGCTGTATAATAGATATATTGAATTTAGTATTCCTAACAAAAATTTTGTATTCTTTGACCAATATCATCCTAACTTGCTTTCTCCAAGATATTGGTAAAAATGATTTTACTTTGCTCTCAATTCAACATTTTATGTTTCATATTAAACCAAGATCAGTAATAGTTTTTACCTTGTGTGCCTAGGTTATTTTATGGTACTAGCCATGGTTATTAATGTTCTTGCACATGACAGAATTTCCTTCTTTTTATGGCAAAGCGAGTTCTCTTTTGTATGCCTATCATTTCTTTACTTACTCATTGATGGACACTAAAGTTGTTGTTGTTGTTTTTTTAATCTTTTTATTTTTTTAGCGGAACCAGAGATAGAACTCAGTTCCTTGCACTTGCCAGGGAAGCGTTTATTCTACTGAGCCATCTCTGTGGCCCCATAAAATTGTTTATATGTCTTAGTTTGAATAATGCATCAGTGAACATGGAAATTCCGATAACTCACCCACATACTGATTTCATTTTCTTTGGATGTATACTTAATAGTTGACTATTGGATCATATGGTGGCTCTACTTTTAATTTTGTGAGGAATCCTCTCACAGTATTCCATACTGACTGCTCTAGCTTACATTCCCATCAGGAGTGTGCACGGACTTCCAACATGTATCAGAAGGTAATTTCATTGTGGCTTGATTTTCATTTTCCTTATGATCGGTAATTTTGAACACCTTTTCATGTATCCTTCGACATTTTATATTTTTTTTTCAGAAATGTCTACTTAAGTCCTTTGTCCTGTTTTTAGGTAGATTGTTTGACTTTTTTCCTATTGAGTTGTATGAGCTCCTTATATATTTAGGTATTAACTATTGCTCAGATATATGCTTTGCACATATTTTTTTGCCACACTGTAGGTGGTCTCTCTTTTTTTTTTTGCTGTTATTTTTTTTCAAAGGTTTATTGATAAACAGCAATGAGACAGTTTCAAATCAAATCGGAAGTACAGTTTCAACAAATAATACACTGCATATATTCTTCTTAGTGG
>NW_004524596.1:10471065-10481602 GCF_000260255.1 Octodon degus | reverse complement strand
TACAGAGTTTGGAGTTATCCAGCTGCATCTGGCTTAGGTCTGGCTGCTGTGCTCAGCTCCTTCCCGCTGCGGACCTGGGCTAGGATTGGGTCTGGGGGTTCCTGGATCTCGGCAGAAATTCCTACTCGGCAGGAGGGGTGGGGCAGGTAAGGTGGAGTGGTGGGGGACAGCCCGAGGGGCGGGAGAGGGTCCGGCCCACGCTGTGCCTGGGCTGGGACTGGTCTCGCCAGCGCTGGGTAGCAGGAAGCTCTCCATACACTCACCGGACCTGGGCTAGGACTGGGTCTGGGGGTTCCCGGAAGTCGGCAGAAATTTCTACTGGCCGGGAGGGGTGGGGGAGATACGATGGAGTAGTGGGGGGCGGCCCGAGGGGGTGGGAGAGGGTCCGTCCCACGCTGTGCCTGGGCTGGGACTGGTCCCGCCGGCGCAGTGTAGCAGGAAGCTCTCCACACACTCACCGGACCTGGGCTAGGACTGGGTCTCTGTAGGTGGTCTCTTGACTCTACCGATAGCGTCATTTGCCAGACAGAAGTTTTAGTTTGATATAACCCAAATTTGTCTATTTCTGCTTTCATGGCCTGTGCTTTGTGGCTTGATGAGTCAGTTTCTTGTGATTATAAAAAATATGATGATAATAAAAGCAATACCTGAAATAAATTTTACAGAGAAAAGTATTATTTAGACTAATGGTTCTAAAGATTTTGGTTGAAGATCGAGCGACTCCTTTCAGTCTGATCCTCTGGCAAGGGCAGCACAGTGTGGTGAGAACAGATGGAGAAACCAGGAAAAAGGAAGACTAAGCTACAACCTTCCACAGTTTCCTTCAAGGACCTGCACTCAGTGACATAATGACTTCCCATATAGGCCTATGGTTTATGAAGTACAAAGAGCCCCTTTCAATATTACCAACACCTGGGACAAGTTTCTAACATGGACCTTTCTCCATCTTGCATGTACCAGTTTATGCAACTTTTTTTGTTTTTCAGGTTTATACAACCTCTTAATCTCCATTATCACTTGAACCAATGCCTCTGTAGACACAACATGTACATTACGTTAATTCAGTTTTTCTGGGGAACCCTAATACAGCCTCCTAGAACTTTTGTTACATACATAAGATTCATCACCTTGTTTATTATTTTTATGACTTAATTTTCATTTTTTATTTTCAATTTTAATTTATTAGTGTCTGCATATAGTACACAATGTTTACATTTTTTTGTTGGAATATGATACATGTGCATAATGCATCTTAATTCTTTTTTTATGTATTGGGTACAGGGTCTCAATATGTAACTCAGACTCAGAGTGATCCTCCTGTTTTCAGCCATCCCAGTGCTGGAATTATAGGCTTGCACCACCACACATGACCTTGGTGGCAGGCTCAGTGCACCAGGGTCAGCACAGCATGTGGTGTTGGGGATCGAACCATAATCCCTACGCTTGCCTAAGCAGGCTCTTAGTCTGCTGAGTATCTCACCAGCCCTGCATCTTAATTCTCTAATGAGAATTCACCTGAAGTTGAGAAGGACTAGATAGACACTTTCTGTGTTATAAAAAAAAAGCATCAATAAAATATAGGTAATCTCAAGTTATTTGAAGTAACTACTGAAGTTACAAATTCTCTAGGTCATTTTATGTTTTAAACAGAAAATAAATGTATGGATCATTTTAACAAAGTGACTGTTAAATGCTGGAAAACAACTGAAATGTCCTTTTCTTATTTAAGAAAGAAACCTGAGAGGAAAGAATAAAATTACTAATATATTGTTTAGAATAATTTAAATTTCGTGTCTGAAATATAGAGTATCCATTAAGTCTAGCTTTAAGATTCTGATGAGTTTTTGAAGAACGCAATTGTTAAAAAGAGTAAAAGTCATAGTAGAGAACAGCTGTAGGCAAGAAATAATGCAATAGAATATACATGAGATTCCAGGAGGTTCTACCAGGATCTTCCTTTTCCTGGTGAGGGTAGAATGGGAATCATGTAGACTGTCCAACATCAGTTGGAAGAGTAATTTGAGCAACCTCACTGATACTTATACTTCAAGACAGTAATCAATGAATTTCATAGATTGACTAACATTTGCTGTGTTTATTCACATCTTTCTTATTTTCTTTTTAAATGATATAATAGCACTGTCTTTAAAATATCACCTTCTTGATGTGATTTTTCCCTTAATCATTTATTGTAAACATTAAGTTCATGCCTTATATTGTGCATATAATTGTTGTGTAAAATTTTATTCTTGTATAAAATTAAAAGAACCCAAGGTGGAAAAATGAGGGAAAAAAGCTTCAAAATTCTTGATGAAATATTTCAGTGCTATAATTTTGGAAAACTTGTAGCAGAGAACAGTTGAACCAATGATATCTTTATAACTGGGAAAGCTTAGGCATTTTTTTCTCATTCATAGATGACTTGTGAAGTCAATGATCCTGTAAGAGAGGAACTATTAATGGCATAGTCATGTACAGTAGCCACAATCTATGGCTCTTTCTCATTCTTGAGTGGCTTGTTAAGAATGGCTGAAGCAGACAATGATGAATTAAGAAATCCTGACTTATTAAATCTCATAGATTGAAAGAGTATTTAAGAATTTAGTTAGGACTCTAACCTTTATCTTTATTTCATAATGGCTTTCAACATGGAAATCAGCAGCCTCATTTATGATAACAGGTAACTTCATTTTTTTTCCTATCTGAAAAACATTGTCCCTTAGTCTTTAAAAGAATTTAACTTTTATATTAAAATAATTACATAAATCTGTTGTCATGAAAGTTTACTGCAGTCATTCTTTCCACTGGTATTATTTTTGATTGCTCAGTCTTTGTAGTCCAGAATTCATATGTTTTTTTTAAAAAAAATCAAGACCCTCATTATTCCATTAGACCTGACCTTTATAATGAAACACAATTTAGAAGCAAGAAGATATTTGTCATTACCTTTATCTTTATAGAAAACTGTCTTTTTTATTTTTCATTTTTTATAGAAAACTGTCTTTATAAACTCTCTAAATAATACAGTGGAAAATTTCAAGTTTTCTATGCAGTATTAAGGCCAAAGTTTGTCATGAATTCTGACATAGATAATTTCAGTTAGAAGCTCACTTGGGGACTCCAGCCCGTTGTTTATCATGAATAATCTATATATACATCAAGGCAAGATGGCAGAAAATGACTCTTTAGCAATCATCATCCCACCCTCTAAAAAACGTCAGTCTGAACCTCTCTCCATTCACAATAATACTGATTCATGAGCAAAGGAAACCAGGAAAGTTGTGAACAAACCTACCAAACTTACTGTGTGCAAAGCCAACTTCCTAGAAAGAGAAGGTAAATCCTAGAAAGGTGACAGCTCCAGGGAGAAATGATAAACCTGAACATCAGTGCTAGCCCTAAAAAGAGCCCATGGCTATTGTAAACTACCCAAATAGCACGAGGTTTCACATTGAAAGTGACTCCTTTACACAGACTCGAGTTGGAGAAGTCTATTGCAGTGCTCTTTGGGTTGCCAGAGAATGTTTAATAAGGCTCCACTCAGGAAGTTAAATTTGAGAGGTCACAGAATAATTACAGAATAACTTCAATTCAGGTTTCTAGTCTTATACAGCAAAGATGACAAGAGAGGAGAAAGACAAATGGGACAACAGAGGAAGGTATAGCATAGACCCTATCAGAAGTTTAAGCTCAAGTTGGCAAGGACACTATCTATACCTTCTGTGCTGAGAAAACAGACGTGGTAAGTGTGGCTTTCAGAGGAGGCAGGATATGGTTGTGTTGACAGTAAGTCCAACAGTCTGCTTGAACCCTTGTCCCATGGCTTATATTCATTAGACACCGGAGGGCTGATTTTTTTTCTGCCTACCAAAATTGAGCAGAAAGAGCTATCAGTTTGAATAGTTGCCACAGTCTGGAGTGTACACAGAGAAAGGGTCCTGGAGTAAGGAGGGAATCTCACAAAGTCACAGTCCTTCAGACTAGTGGAGAAATCATGACTTGCTGGATTCCAAGGCTTTAGATTCAGGAAAGCAACCACTTATTGAAAAGCACAGTGGAATTTTTTAAAGGATTCAAATTTATTTCTTTTTCTTTTTCCTTTGGTTTTTTGGGGGTTTGGGATTTCTTTTCTTTCTTCTTTGTTCTCTAACATTTTTCCTGCCATAATTGTATTTTTTCTTATATTTTGCTGTCTTTTTTCTTTGCTTTACTTGTTCATTCTTTACTGTTACTGTATCTGATATTATAAATTTCCTTTTACTTCTTAATTGGACTTTCTATCTTTCTTTTTCTCTTCTTTTTCACTTTCTGTTGATTAATATTTCAAAATTTGTTTTTCTCATTTGCTAGTTCTTCATCCCTCTATCTTTAATGGTACAACCATTACGTTTTATGAATCTTTAATTAAGTATATACTCTTAATGGTGAATATTGCTCTAATATTGTAACTGGAAACAAAGTTGTTGCATTTAGTAGATTTTTCCATAAGACAATATTTGGTTTGTCTTAATGGTTATAAATCTCTTTTCTATGATTAAGGGTGTTATATTACTGATTCTTAGGGTCTAGCAACACCAATTAGTCTATTTTTTTTTTCCCACTGGGAATTAAATTTAGGACCTCATACTTGCCAGGCATAAACTGTGCCACTGAACTATGCCCTCAACACCCATTAATCCATTAGTCTTTTTTTTCCCTGTATTTAGGACAGGGTCTACTGGCCCTCACTACATAGATCGGACTCATAGTGATTCTCCTGTTTTCAGCCTCCCAAGTGCTGGGATTACAGGCTCACATGAAAACGCCCAGTCTCAGTCGCTATCTCAGCGCACCCTGGGGATGAGGCTGGTACAGAACCCTGGCCACTGTGCTCTGTTTAAGCAGGCACTCTGTCAGGCCGGTCCTTAACACCAATTAGTCTTTGATGTTATTATTACGACCAATTTTATTATTGTAGCCAAGGTGATGTAGTTGTTGTTGTCAGTTGGCTGTCTCTTTACTCCAAGATCTAGATAGACTTTGTGCCATTAACAGTACTGCAGCCCATTCTCGGATATCTGGGAACTGAGCAAAATACATTAAAGCCTTTTTGCAAATGAGCAGAGGTGGTTGGATTCAGGGACAGTAGTAAGACCTATATTGAGTCACACTCAAGTGTATGCTAACCAGACAAGTCTTTATACTAGCAACAAAGACTTCTAATAGGCTTACAACTCACAATATTTATCATAAAAAAGAAAAAGGAAAATATAAACATGAGAACACAACTCAATATAATACCTCCAAAACACCAACTTCTCCAAAGCTGCTCAATGGGGCATTGAAAGGGAGAAAACTGAGAGCTAATTAGCTGAATTATTCAAAAGGATAACAGAGAAGATTAAAAATAGATCAATAAGATACTTGATGCGTTCAAAAATATTTAAACAGATAATATATCCAATAAACAGCATGATCAATGAGTCTGCAGGAAACCCTAATAAGATGTTAGCTGAGCTAAACACAACAATTAAAGCTTGAATGTCAACTATAGAAAAGACTTAGAGACAATGAAAAGGTTCCAAACAAAAGTTCAGGAGATTAATACATGTCTTGAAAGTGGTGGGCATCAGAAGAAACCAATATGAAGATAGAATGTCAGAACTAGAAAAAAGGGTTGTTGTTACTGACCAGTTATTGAGAGATACCTTAAAAAACAACAGAAAAATGGATCCTATAACTGCCAGATGTCCCAAAGAAGAATAATCTAAGAATAAGAAGAATTAGCAAAAAAAAAAAAAAAAAAAAAAAAAAAAAATCATTACAGAGAACAAATAGCATTAAAAGCCCTTTTACAGAAACAATAGCAGAAAACTTTCCATGTATAGGAAACTAATTTAAGATGTATATAATTAAGATATATAAAATCACAAAGAGCCATGATCATAAAGAAAACTTTTCAGGACATATCATAATAAAAATTCCAGAAGTCCTGTTCAAATGCCGAATCTTCAAATCTGTTAAACAAAAGTCATGAGTCTTTTTTTGGTAAGGGAAATCCCTTTAAAATTATACTGGACTTCTTAACACAAACCAGAAGTGCAGAAGACTTGGAGATGAAGTATTCAAGTCCTAAAACAAAACAATTTCAAACATTGGTAAATCCTTCAAAAATTTTTTTTCAAGATTGATAGAGAAATAAGATATTTCCACAATAAAAAGCACCTAAAGAGATGCAGGATGATGAAAACAGACTCAAAAAAGCAAAATGAAACCAAATCACCTCTACAGGATTTTCTAGAAAGATACAATGAAGTGAACAATACCAAAAGATTCAACAGAATGAGTATAAAAGATGGGGTGAACAGTTAAAAAAAGGGGGAAAGTAATGGAATTGGCAACAACAAAAAAACCCCACAATGACAGGAATAAGTCAATACCTTTCAGAAATAACTCTCAATATAAATGGTCTCAATTCCCAGCTGAAAGACACTGATTGTCACAATCAATCAAGAAACAAAATGCAACCCTCGACTATATACGTGTTTACCCTCAAAAAGGAATTCATTGACTGAAAAATCAAAGATTGGAAGAATAGTATTTTATGCAATTGGAATCCCAACACAAGATGAAGTAGCTATACTGTTTTTAGACAAAGTGGAATTTAAGCCAAAATTAATGAGAAGAGGCAAAAGTCACTATGTGTTGGTTAAATAATTCCACAGGTATAATTTTGAGATAGCAGTTATAAACTATATGCACAAACAACAGAACATTCAGCTTCATAAAACAAGCACTGCTGAACAGAAAGGATCAGATACACATCAAAACAATTGCAGTGGGGACTTCAATCTCCCAATATCAGAAACATCAACTGAACAAGAAATTAAAGTATAATTATGGAAGTTGAAAAAAACATTGAACAAATATACTTAATAGATCTATAGAGAATGTTCCACCTTACAGCAGAATGTACATTATTCTCAGATGTGCATGAAATTTTCTCTAATGTAGACCACTTACATCCAATAAATTACATTTAAAGAAATGCATAAGAATTGAAATTATACCGTGCATATTTTCAGATTGTGGTACAAGGAAATTAGAAATAATAATGAAATAAACCACAAATATTGTAAAAACACATGGAAAATTTTTTAAGCCTAAGAGTAGGAAAATTTATTGGAGAATAGGAATAGGGAATGGAGAAGATGAATAGCTCTGGAGAGACAAAAGGAGTCCTGCAAACATGTAGAAATTAAATACCTTCTCAACTAATCAATAGACAAAGAGGAAATCAAGAAAGAGAAAGATAGCTGCTAGAGTTGAACAGTAATGCCACTACAACATACCAGAACTTTTTGGACATAATGAAACCAGTTCTAAAAGGAAATTTATGGTTGTGAATGATCATATCATAAAAATGATATGATAAAAAAGCTAATGATTTACCTCAATATTCTGGAGGAAAAAAGAAAGAAAAGTCCATACTCAAAACTAATATAAAAGGGGAAATTATAAAGTTTGGAGCAGAAATCAATGTAATGGAGACTTAAAGAAATATAAAGTATAAAGAATCAGAGTTAAAGAGTTGTTTTTTGCATTTATTTTGATAGCGTATATGGGAAATAGCTGTTTCTTTGAAATAATAAACAAAGTAGACAAATGTTTAGTCAATTAAATAAGAAATAAAAGAAGAACATAAACGCAATGATAATTGTAAAAAGGTGAAATTATAATGGACCCAGTCAAAATACAGAAGTTCATTAGCAAATATGATAACTTGTCAACTAACAAATTGAGGAATTCTGAAGAAACTGATTGATTCCTAGACACATACAAGTTACTGAGTCTAAACCAAGAAGATATAAAAATATTGAATGATTGAACAACAGTCAGTGAAATTAAAGACACAATGAAAACTTATCAACAAATAAAAGTTCGCGTCCTCTTGGATTTTTGGCCAGATTTTATGAGGACATCAGGAAAGATATAAGGTCAGTACTCTTCCAATTAATCTATGAAATTGAAAGCAAAGGGCTATTTCCAAAGTAATGCTTACATCATACTGATTCCAAAGCCAGGTAGGAACCTCCTCTCCTCAAAAAGAAATTGCAGGCCAATTTTACTAATGAACACAGATTCAAATTTCTCCACAAAATACTGACAAAGTGCAACAAATCTTCAAAAAGATCATACATCATGACCAACTAAGCATCTTCTCAGGAATTCAAGGATGGCTCAAAATCTGCAAATCAGTAAATGTAGCACATCACATAAATTTAAGCAAGGAAAAAAAATCATATCATCATTCCAATAGATGCGGAAAAAGGCTGTGACAAAATCCAATTTCAATTCACAGTAAAAATTCTGAAGAAAAAAATATGGTAGAGTATTATCTCAATCTGATTGAAGCCATCTATTTCAAACCTATTGACAATATCATGTTAAGTGAGGAAAAACAGAGAGGTTTCCCTCTAAATTAAAAAATAATACAAAGATGTCTGCTGTCCCCATTCCTGTTCAGCACAGTACTTGAAACATTAGCTGGAGCAATCCCGATAAGAGAAATAAATAAAATGGATTTGCATTAGAAGTCAAATTATCGTTTTTTTTGCAGATGACATGACCCACTCCATAGAAGAATCCAAATATGCCACCAAAAGACTCCTAGAATAACAAAATTCAATAACGTATCAGGATAAAAATCAATGCTGACTTTTTTTTTTGATAAAAATCAATTCTTTATACTGGTAATGAACTCACTGGGAAAGAAATTAGAATATTTTTCACAACAGATTAAAAATGTTAAATACTTTGTGATTAGCATAACCAAGGAAATAAAAGGTCTCTACAATGAAAACTACAGTGCTCTGAAAAAGGTGATCAAGGAAGACACCAGAAAAAGGAAATATCTTCTATTCTTGGATATGCAGTTACAATATAGTAAAAATGGCTATACTTTAAAAATTTATATAAATGTATTACAATCCCAATCAAATTCTAGGTTCATGTCCCATGGCTACAGTTATAAATCCCAACTGGCAGAAATGAATCAGAACATTTGACAGCTTCTCAGAGGCTATATTAAATGTTGGTGAGAACAGTTAATAGTTTTTAAAGGCCTTTTCTCTTCCAAAAGGCCTTTCTAACATGAGATAAGTTGGCAAGATAATAGTAGGCTTCACTATTCTCAACAAAATTGTCTACAAAATTGTCAGTAGATAAGCGGACTATTCCTACACATAAATATACTGTTTCTTTTATAAGTGGTGTGATTCAGTCCCTCGTACAAACAGCAGGGACCTCCAGAATGAGAAACCAATTGCTCCCCATTGGTCAAGCTTCATTCAGTTACCTGTAAACAGCACCAGTTCTCATATTGCTAAAAATACTCTGTACTGGCTGATTGAGAGGCAGCATTCCTCTCTGAAATCTATTCCACTAGCAAGTCAAGTAGAGTAAATGCCTTATTTAAATTCTTTATATTTAGAGGCACTGATGATTAAGTTCACATTTGAAGGAAGGAAGTAAATGCATTGTGTCACTTGACGTGAAGCACACACTGTTCAAATATAAAAGCTTCTTAAAAATAATTATGGTAAAGGCATACAGCTTTCAGGACATCGGTAATCATAGAGGACTGTCACACTTAGTAGCATGAGGAAAGCATTTTCTCCACTGGAGCACAACTTCATCATAAAAGAGAAGTCTGGATATTTTTATTTCTTTCAATCCACATTCATTTTTTCTGACTCTCCTTAATGGATGTACAAACATTGTACTTAATTTTATTTCCACACTTCTAATTTTTTTTTTGTGGGTGGTGCCAGGGATTGAAATCAGCACCTTGCACTTGCCAGGCATGCACTCATGCCACTGAGCTATCACAGCAGCTAGCTCCAACACTTCTAAACGTCATCCTTATAAGTTTAATAGAGTTCCACTTTGGAGCATGCAAATACCATTACACTTGTTTGTGTACTTCTCCAGATATCACTATTATAAAATGTGTGGTAAAGTCACCATTATCAGGATGTAAAATTCAAGGGTTAAAAGTAGATTTATTCCTCTTTTTAAAGGAAATATCTTAGGTGTTGCACAATTTATATTTGTATGAAATTATCTGCCATTTCAGTCTTTTTACTTTTGGATATATATATATATATATATATATATATATATATATATATATATCACATCACATATCTATCTATATATATCTATATATCTATGTATTTCACATAAAACTTGCCATGTTAACTGTTTTAATTCTTTGGTTCAGTATATTACATACATTCACATTATCCTGCCACTACAACCAGTAGCTATCTCTAGAACTTTTTAATCTTCTCATGCTGAAAATCTGTCCATATTGATCACTCCTGTCCATTTTGTTCACTCTTGATTCCTGGGAACTGTTACTCTGCTTTCTGACCCTATGAATTTGACTACTCAAGGAAACTCATAGAAATAGAATTATACAATATTTGTTCATGATGGGTTTATTTGTCTTAGCACAGAGTTCTCAAGGTTCATTCATGCTAAAAGAATATAT
>NW_004524596.1:10432388-10470916 GCF_000260255.1 Octodon degus | reverse complement strand
AGTGGATGCTTGGGTTGTTTCTACATTTTGCCTACTGTCAATAATGTTACCATAAAATTTTATAGTAGTGTATCTTTCTCATTTTACTCATTACTTTCTGTTTTGTACTTATTTATAGTCATAACGTATTCTTTGCAGTACATTATAAACTCTAGAAAGAGGCCTTTATTGTTTTTATAAACCAAATAGTATCAAACACTCACACACATTTTTAGACATAATTGGTATTATATGCTGTCAGTTGGATCATCAAATCTATCTCAAGTAAATCCTAGACTTTATAGTTTGGACATAAAGTACCACTATCAGCACAAACAGAATGAGCAAAGTAGAACATTTTATTCAACAATGATCTCAGTGGAGCCCTTTTGCTCCTCTGCCAAGTCTACAATTCTCCCTACAAATGCTCATATTAAGTAGGAAAAGGAATGTTTCTAGACCAGATCTTAAAGTGTAATAAAGTATATTAGTAAACTACGTAAAATAGCAAAATAACACATAAATGTTAGTGGTGTGAATCTGAATGATAGAGACTTTACGTTTCAGTCTTACTCAACTTAATAGCTCATTATGCAAAAACTTCACTGATGTTGAGCCTTATGTACCAGTCTTGTAGGAAAGCTGTGCAAGTGAATTAAGTTACCAATTATCCCATTAATATAAGCCTATTTAAGGGCCGGCGGTATAGCTCAGCGGACTAAGCGCTTGCTTAGATAAGCGCAGGAGCCAGGGTTCAATACCTGGCTCCGCCTGCCGTGCTGGCCCCACCTTTGGGTGCGCCGAGCCTGCGATGGAGTCCGGGCACGGTGGCGCACGCCTGTAATCCCAGCACTTGGGAGGCAGAAATCAGGAGGATCACTACTAATGTGGGCTATGTAGTGAGACCCTGAGCAAAAAAAAAAAAAAAAAAAAAAAAAAAAGAAAAAGATAATATAAGCCTATTTAGCTGATGTGGGATTTTCATCACTATATTTATTCACTTAACATAATTTCAGGAACATGAATTCTCAAAAGTGATGTATTACATGATTCTGAATGAACTGGAAGAGCTAATATTTTAAAACTTAGTATTAAGAAAATATTGAACAATCTGATATGTTGAGATGCTGTATAGGTATTTGGCATTAATTATTTCATATAAGGAGGTTTCTGATTTTACTACCTCCCATTTTTTAAAAATAGAAGACTAAACTGAGGATAAAGAAGTTATTTAAATTGCAATAAACTTGGCCAATATTTGAATGTAGGCTTGTTTGCAAACCAAAATACTATATCTTTCCAGTTACTCAAAATGTCTTTTGCATGAATATTTTAAAATATATTTTTCAAAATGTGTTTATGTCTTGCTTTTCCAGCTATACAGTTAGGTAAAATACTACCATGTAGAGGCTGCTAAGTATTTTTAAATAGTTTTTTAAACGTAAAGTTTTTTAAAAGAGGTAGCTAAAGATATTAAAAGGAAAAGACAACAGCTCAATCTTGCAGGATAATTCACATCCCAGAACCTTCAGGAATGCGAGCATAGATTTCCTCACCATTTAAGGAACCAAGATGTGCTGAAGTGCTCATTTAACGTCCATGGAATACTGAATGAGTAGCAGAAGGTGGTTATAGACACCAGCTAAGATGTTGTGATTGGTTATAGAAACAAGGGTTTCTGTAACAATTTCATAAGTATTTCTATTTTGCTACTATGCTTGTGCATAGGCAAACTTCTGTGTCTTTATTTACTTTGTGACATAACTCTGATTTATGTAATATTGATACATTATTGTTAAATATATATTATTATGTTTAAGTTATGTATGTCACAGGAGAGTAAGAACCAGCTAAAGGAAAACTTTGTCTTCTGTTCTCAGGGGAAAATTGGTGTATTCATCTTTGTATGCAGGATAGTTGTATCATATTGGGTGTAAATATAAACTTATAATTTTACTAAGAGATTCAATATGATTTAAGGAGGTGTGTTTGTTTGTCAAATGCACAGGGGTAGAGCATTAATTGTGATATGTCCTTTTGACTGGGTGAAGAAATATATAGCAGATCAGTGAGTTGTATTTCTGGGTGTGTCTGTGGGGTGTTTGGGCTACAGAATAAAGATACACCAAGGCAGAGGAAGTCAGCCCTAAACCTTTGCCATTCTTGCTTCATTTCTTTACTCTTCTATTTTCAACCTCTGTGATCAGACAACTGCAAGGCCTTGAAGAAGTTATGGCTAGGAAAAAGGGTGCTGAGTTAGGATTAAAAAGAAGCTAACAACAACAACAAAAAGATAAAAAAGTAAGAGACATTAGGTAATGTCAAATAATCCAAAGAACCGATTTTTTAATTTAGAAAAAGCTAACCTCACTGTGACTATGTGGTCCAAATAGAGTTCGTATTTAAGCAGAATGGTTTTCGCTGCTCTAGGAAAAGTGCTATCATAAGTATATTTGTCAGCAACCAAACTGTTTCTGGGTCAGAAGCCATATGTCCAATGTTCTGAGTTTTGACTCATAAGGGATATGAAATGTGAGACTTTTCTGAGGATAGGCTAATCTGTGAACTTTTTTTTTTTTAGAAGACCTCTGTGAATCTATGCAAGGCAGAACTTAAAATTGATGAAATGAAAAGAAGTCATGAATAAGAATTCAAATTAAATTTGATTTCTGAACTGCTTGGGATTTAGAAAAATGGCTAATTCTATAATTCCTTTAGAATAATTCAACCCACTTAAAAAGCCTAGGAAGTTATAGGAATGTCATAGCTAATATTTCTTAAAGACATTAATGTATGGTGTCTGAAGTCTTCTATTTCTGCAACTTGAATCGCCATGGTCCTAACCTAATTCTAGTTTTGACTTTAGTCTTGTTAATTCCATGTTTCTTTGCATCGCGTGCTTCTCAACTGTTGGATCAAAACTACCGACCTCTGATTTTATGTTACCTCCCCATAGACATCATCTTGGCCTATGCCTCTTTCATGATAAACCTAAGTTGTTGCCCTCTTTTATTCTTTAGTTTATACTAACATTGCTCTTATATCTATTTGCAATTAAATACTTTTCAGTGTAAGGACATGTTTTTATTAAAGCAGATAGGTGGAAATCCTTTCAGACCATATGTCCATGGCTTCCTCCTTCTGATCAGACCTCACCTCTTAATGGCGAGTTGGCTATGAGCCTATATAGTCCAATCATCTTCCACCAGCCTTGCCTGTCAGCATGTGAGGCTTTTGGAAGAAATCTAGATGTAAACCATAACACCTACTATAGAGTGAGACACCGTAATCCCTTTTGCCCTCTAGTTCGTCTTCTGTAGCTGCCTTTACTTAGTTGTTTCCTGCTCATATTTCAAGTTTATCCCCATCAATTACTCCTTTATTCGGATTTCTAGCAATTCATTCATTGTATTCCAGAACCATTATAGGTCAGCAATGTATTGAATATATAAGCAGTGATAAGTCTATGAAATACCATCTACCTTTATATCTTTTGTGGGAAATAAAAAGGCTTTAAGAAAAACCATATCCCAAACTACTTTATTTTATCAAAGTTTTATGAACACAGATTTTTTTTCACTTTCAGTGACCTCCTAGAAAAGACTATTAAGTACCATTTAAATGATCACTTTATCCTGAAAAGGACTCACTATACTATAAATCAGGACAAAACCTCCAAGTGAAAAGAACATTATTCTGTGAAGAAAATGAGTTCTTTGTATTCTATATAAAGGATAAAAAGGAAACCTGTGCACACATATTATTGTCAAGCCATGAGCAACCTATAAATGGCATAAGGTAATTAGCTAATGATTGTTCTGCAGACAACATTGTATGTGTGATGCATTACGGAAAGAGATCAATAGGGCAGAAATAGGAATTATACAGACACTATGTGGGGATTGTGGGCAATTTATATACAGGAAACTTGGTACTTCAAGTCTATTGTTTAAACTATAATGGATAGTTTTGGATCAGTATAAGACAAAACTAGCAAATAAAGGACGGTGAACATATTCCAAGAGCTTCTTCAAGTCAGAACAGAAAGACTGATGTGACTTTGATTTTGCTGTTAGTCATGCGAAATTGTTGTGAAGGTTGAAATCAGGCTCTTTGAAAAATCTGATAGAAATAGCAATCACAATTGTGAATTTTCTTCCTCTTCCTCCTGTCATTTTTGTGTTATTCAGTTTTTAGTCATGATAAGTGTATGGGCTATTTGAAAGAAACTTAGTTAACGTTTGCATGTTAGTATGATTTCACACAATTCATATGAAGTAGATGCTTTTTCTGAAGATTTGGGGAACCCAAATCACAGATCTCTTCTTTTACAGGAAGACACTTTTATAATCCTTGTTCAAGACATGTCCATGTTCACTTATTAAGGGCGACCACAACAAAAATTTAGAACATGGCTGATTTCCAGATTGTGCAGGATTTCACTCAGAACAGACAAGGTCTGAGCCAATGATATTGACTAGAGAACTCCTCATAGTGAAGTGCTTGACATTTAGCAGAAGTCCAAAGCTCAAAGAACTGGAGTTTTTGTTTGAGAATATATGTACAATTTCAGGATAAAACCTCAAATTTTCTGACATAAATAATACTTGAAGATATTCTGGCTTCTGGGTCATATATATATTATAACACATTCTCCAGATGACTGAAGGAATCTAAAAGCAAGCAACACTTTACCCTAATGCACTTTGACACAAACATAAGGCTCTTCAAATTATTGGCTATCTGTCCAGCCTTGAGTTTTGTCTAAATAATTTTGCCATTATCCACACATTGTGTCTTCTATTATGAAGTTAAACTAAAGTCAGTGATAGCCACAGATGGAAACATTCAGTCTAGTTTTATGATTTTTAAAAACTATTTAAATTCTTCAGTTTCCTTACTTGTAAAGTAATAGTAATAGCATTAACACATTTGGTTTTGTCAAGCAAAATAAGATAATTTCTCTAAGCCTCTTAATATTCTATATGAAGCTAAAATAGTAAAGTTTTAATAATAATTTATTAGAAAATAGTATTGCAGAACTTATACCATTTGCAAATAACAAGACCTATGGACGTATGATAATATCCAAATAAAATATTATTGGAAATATGTGTGGAAAAAGTTATAAACTCTATATATTAAAATAAAGTAATTTATGTCAGCCCCAGAATCAGGCATGGTGGTACATGCCTATAATCCCGGCACTCGGGAGGTTGAGACACAGGGAGATCACTACAAGTTCAAGATCAGCCTGGAGGCTACAAAAGTGATCACAAGGCCAGCCCAGACTGTGTAACAAGATCTTGTCTCAGAAAAAAAATTAATAGGCCCTCTGAGAGAGGCTTCCAAGACAAAATAAAGATTTTGTACCTTTTTAATAAAAAACCTTGAGATACATATCTATTTTCTGAACTTAAATGATTCCGAGAAGTATAGGCTATGTCTGCATCTAAATGTTTTTACTTTAAAGAGAAAAATAATTAAAACAAAAATTCAAAACAAGATAGTAGGAGGGTAACAATGGTTAGTACATTTTGTATTGTTATCTTTAAATTAGTTATTTAGAATACAAGATATTGGCATTTAAATGTGCATATAAAATTATCACAAACCTTTCTTTTCAATGATATAAGAAAATTAGTAGTACAACTATCTTAACATTCTTGTCTTAGAGAAAAAGCTTTCAGTTTTTGTCCTTTTTTCTATGATGTTGACTGTTGGTTTTTCATAGATGGCTTTTATCAGATTGAGATAAAGACCGTCTATTCCAATTTTAGTAGGGCTTATGAATGGACCTTGTCAAAAGCTCTTCCTGCATCTCTTGAGGTGATCATATGATTTTTGTCCTTGGCTCTATTAACATGATGTGTTACATTTATTTATTTGCATATGTTGAATCATCCCTGTATCACTAGGATGAATCTCATTTTGTCATGGTGTATGATCTTCTACATGATTTGCTGCATTCTGTTTGCCAGTATTTTATTGAAAATTTTTTCATCTGTGTTTCTTAGGGAGATGGGCCTGTAATTCTTTTTCTTTGTTGGGTTCCTCTCCAGTTTTAGTATCATTAATACTTGGTTCCAGGAATGAATTTGAGAATATTTCTTCCCTTTCAATTTCACTGAAGAGTCTGAGGAGTAGTGATGTTAGTCTTCTTTAAATTTCTTGTAGAATTTATCAGTCAACCCATCAGGACCGGGGCTTTTCTTTATTAGTAGGTTTTTAATTATAGCTTCAATTTAATTGATTGATATTAATTTATTTAGGATTTTTGTATCTTGATTCAGCTTTGCTAATTCATATGTATCTAGAAATCTGTCCATTTTTTTCTGCACTTCCACCGTATTAGAATGCAAGTTTTCAAAGTAGATATAGGTGATCATCTGGATTTCTTCAGGGCCTGTTGCAATTTTAGTTTTACCCTTTTCATTTCTTTTTCTTTTTTCTTTTTGTGGTACCAGAGATCTAACTCAGTACCTTGTGCTTGCCAGACAAGCACTTATTCATGGAGCTATCTCCCCAAACCCCCTTTTAGTTTCTAATTGCATGAATTTGACTCTTTCATGTGGGACCAGGGATCGAACCCTGTGTTGAATTTCTAGAATCTCTGCTATGTTACTCCTGGCTATAGATTTGCTTATAATGGTTAAATAGAGTTTTATATGCCTCCCTTAACTGTATGTCAAGTTTATTTTCTGTACTGGGGAAGTTTTCTGCCATGATATTTGTGACAGTTTTTTTTAAAAACATTATTTGTGGCATTTCTTGCCTTTTAATTAATTTTAATCTTAAGTATTCTTCTTTGCCTCTTACATCAGCTATTGTATTGATTTCTCATAGTTCTTGCTATTTTTAAGAAATTTTTTCTTTTCATGGTCACTAACCTCAAACTTGTCTTCTACACCTGGGATCCTGTTTTCACATTGGCTTAATCAGTGTGGACACTTTCAATGGAGTATTTGTACTCCTGGATACCTGCTTAAACCTATCTTACAAATTTCATTTCTTTTTTATGGTGAGTGTTCATGGCTTTCACAATTTTCTTAAGTTCCTCTTTTGTTGTTTTTATCTGTTCTAGGGTCTTTGAGCATGGTTTTCGACATGGACACTATCTCTGCTCTTGTCTGAGAATTTATTTCTAATTTGATTCTTTCTAAAGTCTCATTAAATTGCTTTGCTGCTACCACTTCAGAAAGCCCAGGTGGCTGGCTGGCAGTTGTCCCACATGATTATTCCCTGGGTTTGTCTTTGGTGAAGTGAATGTCTGGGGTTGCATCTTATTTAAGTTTCTTTCTTTCTTTCTTTCTTTCTTTCTTTCTTTCTTTTTCTTTCTTTCTTTTCTTTTTTTGGCAGAACTGGGGATTGAACTCAGGTCCTCATGCTTGCCAGGGAAGTGCTTATTCCACTGAGCCATCTCCCCAGTCCCTTATTTAAGTCTCTTCTTTTTTTATTTTCTTTATTTAGTTTAATTGCCTAGGTGATACTTGTAAATTTCTATGGTGGCTTGCTTTGTGGCTACTATTTAGAACCCTTAGAAAATGCCACATTCTTTGATGTAACTTCCAGGTGTACCTGTATTTTGAGTTTTTAAGTCTGTTTCAAGATTCTACCTCTTCTATTTGTTGAGGATGAGAAGTTGCTACTTGTTTGGCCCAGCCTCTGTTTTTTGGCACTGTGCCACAGCATTTTCTGCCACCCTCAGTCAATCCCTGTCTTAGTATTATAGGTAAAATAGCTATTTAGAACAATTATGTCACTTTTGGTTATAGTGGTACCATCAGTGGTACAATAGCATCAAACACAGCCTAAAAAATGATAAACTTAGCTAACCACTAATTTACCACATTTAACCATATGAACTAGATTTGTAGTTATATAGCAAAATCTAAAATAAATCAGAAATTTATATGCAGTGTACAGGTCCTTAATATGTCAATTTTCCCTCAGGGTTTAAAATTTAAAATGGATTAGGGACAAAATAGAGATGTGGAGGAAGAGAAAGAGATTAGAAGTAAGGCTTGTGGACAAAGGAGGATCAATATGACTTTGGGAAACTGGTACAGAAGACTGGAAGGAAAGAGAGAAGGAAAAGATAAAAAGAAGAACAGAACCACAACTATATATAGGCTAGAAACCATGTTCACACCTATATAAAAATAAGATGAGAAATGGATAAAAGAGCAAAAAAAGAACAAAAACAAAATCACAACAATAACAAGAAATCAATGAGAGAGAGAGAGAGAGAGAGAGAGAGAGAGAGAGAGAGAGAGAGAGACTGACTTTTAGGTATGTCTCTGCAGTGGCTGGTGAACAATATGTGCTTACAGAGTCCTGATTCACATTCATTTATACCAGAAAGCCAGCTATAGTTTTTGGCAGGGTAGTGGATAATTTTAGTGAACCTTCTGGCTGAGACCAGACTCATTTTATCACACCTTGTGTAGTGCTGAGCCAACCTTGGAGCTGCTAGATGGAGCTAGCATCTGCTGAGTTCTGAGCTGAGCTGGCCCCTCTCCAAGATGGCTTCAGGACCATTACTGTCTTGTGAGGGAGGACTCAGCCCCCAGCACTCACCACCAGCTCATTTATGCCTTCACTTCCACTGCTCCCATCCACTGCTGTGTCTCCCCATGGCAGCCTCTGGGGTCACCAGCAGTCACCATGTGTCCTCAGGTTTGAACTGCTCCTCTAGCGCAGTGAGTCCCATCTCTGGGAGAAGGTACTATCAGCTATTTCCTTCTTCTTTGTTGAAGTTTCCTTTGTTGAAGCACATTTCTCTATGTGCTTCAATTTACACTTCAGATCCTTCCTAGGTCCAGGGGACCAGCTTCCCTCTTGTTTGTCTTCCTCACATGGCGTATTCAAGCATCTGGATGATGAAACTCAGATAGGCTCCTTCTCTGCTGCTTATCACTCCACTATCTTGGCCCTCCCCCTCTACAATTTCTTTTCAATGTGAATGTTATTTGAAGTTCCAGTCAAATGAGTTTAAATTAAGTTTTCCTACTTGTACAAGCAAACAAGTGGAAGGCCAGTGTTTGTTGAAGTGCAATAATATATTTATGCATTAATGGTTGTCTTAGTTACTCTTCTGTCATTGCTGGGACAAATATCCAACACTCAATATTAGGGAAGGAAAGGTTTATTTAGCTCACACTCACTGGCGGTTTCATTCCATACTTAGCTGGCTCCAAGGCGGAGTGGCACATGGCAGTGGCAAAGAGTAAGAGAGTGAAGGGAGTGGCAGCATTTCAGGCAGCTAACAAGCCTCTCATCCCTCCTTACTTTGTAATGCAAATCACCTGTCCCAGGGCAGGTACAGCATCCACACCCACAATAATCAATCACAAACTCCAGAAGCCACACCATGAGGCTTTGAGGGGGACAAGTGGACACATATCATAATGGTACAAGGGAAGCTATTCATAAACTGTAGGAGTTATAATGATTTTTCAATGATATTTAAATGTAAAGTGCACAGACTTTGAAGCAAACTCTTACAGAAATTTGAACAACAGCGAGAAAGAAAATGGTGAGCTAAGAATAATAAAACAAACAAACTCCTATATTCAGAAAAGCAAATAGAAAACATTTGTGGTGCTTTAAGGTCATTAGAAGAATTAATTCAGAAAATATGGCTCTTATAATAGAAAATCATGTAGGGTACTTAATTGTACATGTAAAAAATCATCTTTTGTTGGAACATAGACAACTAAGGGCAAAAGGAATCCACATAGAATGAAATAATATATCATTCCATTATAAGTGCTTAAAAGGCCAGGGAGATGGCTCAGTAGAATAAGTGCTTCCCTGGCAAGCACAAGGGCCTGAGTTCAAGCCCCAGTTCCACAAAAAAACCCCCCAAAACAAAAAACAAAATATTGTAAGTGCTCAAAAGCACACTTCTACGGCTAACTAGCTAAGAGGTTTGTTTTAAGCATTTTGAAATTTTAATAATTTGATCATAATAAATTGGTGGTATTTTGCTTGTTATACAAAATATATTGCCTTCTCCATTTTCTTGATGGTGCAAATAGGTTGCAAAGAATTATCCCAAAAGATGTGAATGTTCAGCAGGAAGTGACAGAGAGAATATATTTGGAAATGCAAGGAGATTTGGCCATACATACTGTATATAAAGTTACAAAGCTGTTGCTACCTTCTTGTCTTAATTTTGTTTTGCCACTTGATCTCTCCAGCGTGGCTCTGATAGTCAAAGCTAATTAAAGAAATAAATTTGCAATGAAATTTGTAATGATTCTGCAGATTTGTCTACTCAGTCATATGCTGACATACTGATATAATTGTCCATTATTTACAAGATCAATTTTTACATTTTTTTATTGTTAGGATAAGGATCACAAGAAAAGATGAGAGCCTATAGTTTAAAGAGAAGTGAGTATCAGAAATTCCATATAGATTTTCCTAAGTCTACATGAAAAGTTGATTTTGTAGTTGTCATTTTTCTCACAGCTGTGCACTTCTTATAAACAATTCATTGTAAATATAGGTACATTTTATTATTTAAAAAAATTTCAATTACAAAGTCTGAGTTGAAACAAAGTTATGGACACATTGATTCTTTTAAGACTCAACTGTGAAATATCAGAGGGGAAATGAATGAACTCATCTCATGTTCTTCTTCATTAAACACGTACTTTTAGAAATATTTTCCCTATATTGCTTAAATATCTGGTATGAGTAGTAGTTGTTGAGCTATTCCCTTGGTTTCATGGAGATCTTTTTATGGCCAGATGCTGGGTAGGGACAAATACATCATCTTTTGTTATGCTCATGGGAAATCCTACAAATTCAAATGAGGAGAAGCTTCAGTGGGAAAATCTGCATGAGAGGGGCTAGAAAACTCTTCTCAAGCTGTATCAATAGCTTCAAATTTATACTTACTTGAAATAGTTTAGTACTACATAAACTAATAAAAATTATGAAATTGCTGATTGCCTTCCCTAGGTGCCATTTCTTATTTGCTCAAATGCCAATAAATGTTGGCATTAATCTAATTATATAGTGGCTCAATGGACCTCCGAAAGTCTAGTTTACATACCAGTCTCAGTATTTTCTTAGGGATAAAATTCATTAGCACAGTATTTACATGCAATAAAACAGCCACATTCTACCATAGAAACAATATAAGCCATGATTAATTAGCTTTTATTAAATGTATAAAAATGCTTTATGATGTTCTTAAATATATTTTACTCTCCTTTGAGCTCAGGAAAATTATAAAGTTTCAAATTGTCTTGTATTAGTGTAAAGCTTCTTTTTACAACATAGGGATAAAAATTGCCCTGACAATCATTTTTGCTATTGATCTTATAGCAAAATCTTACAGTATTTTTTTTTTTTTTTTGTGTGTGTGTGGTTTGGTAAACATGTTTAATCAAATTGAGTGGTTTTTGTATCCTGCAATAGTAGTTCATCCCTGAGGTAGATCCTGTTTGCTCCTGGAAACGTACTTTTGATGTATAGGAACTTTTGATGTAAGTACAAAATATGTACTTTTGATGTATGGGATGTATGCTTGTTACTATTTATTAAATATTTTTGCATTTATATTCATCAAAGAAATTGACAACACTTTTCTTGTACTCACTTATCCTAGTTTTCCTACTGAAGTGATACTGGCCTCATAAAATGATTTTAGAAGCAGCTTTTCTAATTTTTGTGAGTTTAAGGTTTGTATAATTCTTTTGAATAGTTGTCAAAATTGGTCCAGAAAGCCATCAAGTCCTGAGTTTTTCTTTGAGAGATTTTTGTTTATTGATTCAATTTCTTTCTCTGTCCACTCTTTCAATTAGTTTTTCACTTAGTTTTGGTAATTTTATGCTGCCAGGAATTTACTTATTCTTTCTAGATCATTGAGTTTGCGGCCATATAGTTCTTCAGACTGTCCTTTATGATCATTTTAATTTTTGCCTCCTTTTTTATTTACAAATTTTAAAATTTAGTCTCTCTTTTTTTAAAGATTTGTTTGGTACAAGATCTCACTATGCAACTGGGACTCATATTGATTCTCCTGTCTCAGCCTCGCCAGTGGTGGGATTACAGGCATGTGACACCATGCCAGGTTTCAGTGGGCAGCACTGTGCAACGGCATATGGCACTTCGGGTCCTTGTGCTTGCCAGGTAGATGCTTCGAGCTACCAGCTATCTCCCCTGCCCCAGTTTCTTTCTTTTCTTAATCCAATTAAAAGCTTGTTGATTTTATTTTTCTTTTTCAAAAAATAGCATGCAAATTTTAATTATAGCTCTGTTAGTAAACATGACTTATTCAGAAGGTAAATTAAGAATATAGATCTATTCACAGTAAAAACACAAAAAAAAATTTTCAAGAATGAGCCTAGCCTCAGAGATGAAACACTTATGCAATGAAAATTGAGGATATTGACAAAAGATGCTAAACAAATACAAATGAATGGAAAAATCCCATGTTTATATTTTAGAAAAATTAGTATTATTAAAATACTCATACTTTCCAAAATAGTCTACACATTCAGTAGATTTCTATCAAAATTCCAGCAATATTCCTTGTGGAAGTAGCAAATATCCTACCATTCATATAGGACCAAAAAACAAACAAACAAATAAACAAAAAACCTTAATAAAAAAGTAATCTTCAACCAAAACAACAAAAGTGAAAGCTTCATTCTATTTGACTTTAAAATGTGCTATGAAAAGAAAACAATTAAAACAGCACAATGTTGGTATAAAAACAGACACATTGGCAAATGAAACAAAAATAAAAGCCCAGATGCAAATCCACACATCTATTGCCAACTGATATTTGATCAGGTATAATTAATGCAAAGTGACCAAAGGACAGCCTCCTCAATGACTGGTGTGGAGAAAACTAGATATGCGCCTGTAGAAGAATACTACTTGGTACTTGTTTCACATTATATATAAAAGCCACTAAAATTGAATGAAAACTTAAGAGTAAGACAAGAAAACAAAGCTACTAGCAGAAAGTATAATAAAAATTCCTCACTTTTGAGTTTTTGAATAAAAAATATACAGGCAATAGAAGCAAAAATAGAAAAATGACACTACACCAGGGCTGGGGAATTAGGTCAGTGGCATAAGCATAAGATCCTGAGTTTGATCCCCAATACCAAATAAATAAAATAAAATAAAATCATGCAATCCCCAAGTAAAGACTATTTTAAAAAATTGTATTGCACCAAATTGACTAATGTATGCACAAAGAACAATCAACAGGGTGAAAGTCAATGAGCATATTTGCAGCCCCACAACTGATAAGGGACTAATTTGCAAAATATGTAAAGGACTGAATTGTACAGCAAAAAGAAGAAATCAGATAACCTGTTTTATGAGATGGACAAAGGTTATAAATTAAAAAAATTAAAAAGATACACAAATGACAGATGAATATATTAAAAGGTGCTCAAAAATACTAATCATCACAGAAATGTAACAACTCCACTATGAACCATTGTTTCCTTGTTAGAATGGCTATTGTCAGAAAGATTAAATACAACAAGGGTTGTTCCAAATGTGGAGAAAGGAGAACTATTGTACACTGTCGTTGGTGGGAAGGTTGGTATAGCCATTATGGAAAATAGATAATAAGTAGAGCCACCTCGTGATCCAGAAATCCCACTTCTGAATGCATGTTCAAAGACAATGAAATCAGTTTTGGAAGCAGATATCTACACTTACTTGTCCACTCCAGAAATATTCAACTTACGGAATTTAAATCTCTACTGATGATATGGACTATGAGCACTCAATGCATCTAATGAGTACTTTAAATGGACAAGTAAGGTGAAAGTTTGAAAAAAAATGACAAATTTTGTTATAGTAAAAGAAGCATTGTGTTCAGTCTTTCTCAAAACATTTCCCCTTACTTTGAACACATTTGGATGTTTAAGTTTCCTTAAACAGTGATGTAAGATCTTCCATACAAAACTGACAAGATGCATCTAACTTATAAAACAGACAGACATCTGCAGTCCAAGCCCATTTATCACTGAGCACTTGGAAGCATAGGCAATTATTTTTAACCATGAACCAAGATTCCTCTGTGCAGAAAATAAACCATTGTTTTACAGAATTGTAAATATTTTGGGGAAAATATATTTAGGCCTTGAGATGACGTTCTGGCCCTTTGTGAAAGTCCTGAAAGTCCTTTTGCTTGTGTCCTTAGAAGATGCAATCAAATATACAGTGATTGCTGTTGTTGAGTGTCATGCAGCAGAAAGTCAGACATGGAAAACACTGTGGTGCAGCCCCATCCCCGTTATTTACTGAGCCTGGAACCATGTACCTTCTGGATCTCCCCAAAGTAAAAATGATCATGAATGATAAAATGCTATGAAATCAACCATGACAGTAAGGCAGCCAGACAGCACATTCATGTAAAGACATTCGTGAAAAAGGACTTCCTTACCTGCTTCAGGAAGTACTATGATGATGGAATACACAGGTTCGAAGAGAGGGAGGAGTATTTTGAGGGCGATTAATAGCAATTTGTCTTTTACTGTAGTAAAATTTTTAACAATTTATTCACAGGGCGCTTGTGGGTTAGCTCAGTTGCTTGAGTGCCTGCTCTGGTAAACCCAGTCAGGTGCAGGAGACTGCGGCTCAATCTCCATACCCACACTTAAGCAGCCTGAGCCAGACCCCCACTAAAAAAAATCCTACTCAATTGGTGTGGAGAAAACTAGATATGTGCCCATAGAAGAATAATACTTGTTACTTGTTACTTGTTACTTGTTACTTGTTACTTGTTTCACATTATATATAAAAGCCGCTAAAATTGAATGAAAACTTAAGAGTAAGACAAGAAAACAAAGCTACTAGCAGAAAGTATAGTAAAAATATTAATGGGGAGATAGCTCAGTAGAATAAGCACTTGCCTGGCAAGCACATAGTCCTGAGTTCAATTCCAAGTAATGCCAAAAAATATTCATAATGTATTTTAATCACACCACATATCTGTATCTCTATATATCTACACACACACACACTCACACACCCACACACATCACAACTGTTATTCATTTATGTCATTCAGCCATAAAAAAAGAAATCTTTATGACAGCATGGATAATTTGAAAGACATTATACTAGCTAAAAATAAGTCAGATGCAGAAGACAAATACTGCTGATTTCCTTTATATATAGAATATAAAAAGTCAAATTTTAAAATGTAGAGAATAAATGGGTGGCTGCTAGGGGTTGTCAAAAGGTAGAAGAGGGTGATATTGGTCCAGGTGTACCGAAGTTTATTTGTACATGATGAATGTTTCGGAAACAATGTGTATAGTAATATTATGTGACTATAAAATTATAATTTATACTTGAAAATTTCTAGCAGAGAACACACATAGGCTAACATGAGAGAGAGAGAGAGAGAGAGAGAGAGAGAGAGAGAGAGAGAGACAGAGAAAGTGTGTGTGTGTGTGTGTGTGAGAGAGAGAGAGAGAGAGAGAGAGAGAGAGAGAGAGAGAGAGAAATAGAGAACCACTTGACCACTTGATGGGGCAGATATATTAAATGGCTCAAGATGATTATTTGTTAATGTGTATGTATAGCAAATTATCAAACTAATTTAAAATGTATGCAGGCTTTTATCAAATACACTTCAATTTTTTTTAAAAGAGATAGGATATATGATTATTTAGCATTTAAAATGCTAGCACAAAACATCAAATAAACATTTTCAGCTTACTTGGGCCAGATTGTTTACATGCTTACTCAGGTACCACCTGGTCTTTTACCAGTAATAGGAATGGAAGTGACCTGAAGGTAGTAATTGCAAGAAATTTGGATTCTTCTAACGTATTGTTAGGCCTGACAAGACACGTGATGTAAGGCTCAAAATCAGGCTCCCAGGATCACACAAAAGTGATTCTAGCTAAAATGTATGCCTTAAAGTCTTGTTACATTCTGTTATTAAGCAATACTTACCTACTTTACCATAAGAGGCTACTTGACAGGGAAAATAGTCCTTCCAGACATCATCTCAAGGCCTAAATATATCTTCCCCAAAATATTTACAATTCTGTAAAACAATGGTTTATTTTCTGCACAGAGGAATCTTGATTCATGCTTAAAAATAATTGCCTATGCTTCCAAGTGCTCAGTGATAAATGGGCTTGGACTGCAGATGTCTGTCTGTTTTATAAGTTAGATGCATCTTGTCAGTTTTGTACGGAAGATCTTACATCACTGTTTAAGGACACTTAAGATTTTCCCACTGCTATTTTTAGAGACATAGCAGGGATTTCTTTAAACTACCTTTAATACATGCTGACACTATAGGATAATAACTTTGGAAGTAGAAGGCGAAAAATATACAGAAGATAGAATAAAAACTGAATAAGGAAAAATCTACAGATCTAATGTGGACAATGAAGACTACAGTTAATGCCATTATTTTTTATCATGGATATTTGCTAGAGTTTGGATTTTAGGAATTCTTGTCATACAGACACAATAGGTAACTACCTAGAATGATGGATATGTTCATTTACTTGACTAAAGTAGTAATTATAAAAGATGTTGGAAACCTTAAATATACACATTAAAAAATAAAATTTTGGGAAGTCACTGGCATAATCCCAAAGCATTTATTCTCTTGCCAGATATCACAGAAAAAAATTAAAGCAATTACGGACATCCTATTCAGATAAAGATATAAACAAAATTGATATTCCTCTTTATTGAGATAAATGTACACCATCAATATGTCTTGAATGAGTGTATGGTAATATTTAGCAAGAACTTTATAAATGTTCATGATTTTAGAACTGTCTCTGAAAGCTATTTATCCTAAAGAGCAATCAACAGCGTGCAACAATATTTGATTACAAGGATTTTTACTTTCTTTTCTTTTTAGATTTTATTTGTTTAGTATATGGTCTCACTCTGAAGCCTGGACTTATGATTCTTCTGTTTTCAGCCTCCCCAGCCCTGGCATTACAGCTGTGCACCACCACGCCGGGTCTTAGTGGCAGGTTGAGTGAGGCTGGGATCAGGGCAGGCACAGCATGTGGTACTGGGGATCCAACCTGGATCCTTGAGTTTGCCTAGGCAGGCCCTGCAAGGATTTTCTTCCCAGTATTCTTTATATTGTTGGCAAACACAAACACAAACTATCTGTCCTATAGGAGAGACTGGAAACATGATTGTAATCCAAAAATCTTGTATATGAAAGCAAATTTCCCCATTAGACAAAATGGATATACAGATACATTGTTCCATGACCCAAAAATATTCAAATAAAATTGTTCCAATATGTTGTATAATACAAAATAACAAATAAAACACAAAACATAAATAAAAATAAACAAGTTCCCTGTTCTTACCTTGGAAGGCTTCTGTGGCTGGTGTGGGGAAGGCAAGAGAGAAGAGGGCTGCTTTATGGGACACTTTGCTACCACCAACAGAATCGTTGCTATCTGTTGGCTCAGCGGAATTTTTTTTTCATGAAACTAACAAGGAACCTGTCTGATGAAACTTGCTTTTCCCTTCTTTTGAGGATTTTGTGGAAATGTGACATTGCATTGTAGTTACACAGATATAACGCCCACACTATTTAAGTGGTGCTTTTCTATAAAATTTTGTAGTTTCCCACATTTTACACATCTCCCTAATCTCATTTAAAGTGAGAGAGTCCTGCACCTTTTTCTCCTCCTTCTCTACAGATGAGCTCTCTCCCATAACCTCTTGCTGTCCATAGATGATCATCCACAGTCCCTTGGGGTGTGGGAGAGAGAGAAACTATTGGCTCAGTTGTGATCATGTGACATTCTGTGTCAGATACTATTCATATGCAAGCTAGAAAAACACCACTTGTTTATCAAGTCAATATAAGTTAAGCTTTATTAGAAATGTTTGCTTATCTTGAAGAACTCTTGCTGAAAAAGTTATTCATAATTTCTCTCTATATGTATATCTATCTATCTATCTATCTATCTATCTATCTATCTATCTATCTATCTTTAGCTAGAACCACTACATTTTTCTTTCAGTAATAGTTCTCTGTGTAATACAATAATTTCTTTGCAAATGGGCTTTCTTTTTTTTTCTCTCTCTTTTTTTTGGGGGGACGAGGGTACTAGGAATTAAACTTAGGACCTTGTGCATGTCAGGCGGGTGCTGTGCCACAGAGCTATATCCCAAGTTCATTCTCTCTTCTGAGTGCAAGTTCTATTTTTCTTTCTGTTTACTATTTTAAATGAGATAATAATATGCTTACTATGTCTCAAATCTGCTTCTCCATTTTGTTATTTTCTTAGGGTATCTGGCTCTTGTGGAAATGACCATATGTTAAATAGCTCCACTGTGTGGGTGATTTAATGTTCTGATTATGTATGGAAGTAATCAAATAAACATGGAAGAATCTCAAGAAACTAAGCATAACAATGAATTTTGACCTCTACATTCTGTAAAAGTAAAATACCACATAACACATAGCCACTATATGGGAGTTTTTGTTAGTTTGAGCAGCTGATGCTCATCTCCAGGCAATGAGGACATGTAGTCAAAGAGTTTCTGCAACTTTTGAGGCAGGTGTCTGAGAAGCTACTTATCTACAACCATGCCAAGCTGAAGAAAACCCTCCTACCAATTCTTCTCTTTTATTCAGAAAAATGATGGACCTATAGAGGAATTAAATAATATTTTTCACTTATCTTGGTATATCTGGCTTATGAATAGTTGGTAAAACTGTGTTTTACTGTTATTTTTAATATTACATTCATAAATCTAGGAGGTATTTTATTCCTTGTGAAAGATTTTAGGAGATACTTGAATAACAAGTTCCCAATCTTTAGATTTGTTTTTTGTTCATGCCTATTATCTACTCTGGTGCCAAATTCTAGGAGTGTTCTTTTTGAGATGAATCAATCCTATTGATTCTCTATAGGACCACAGCTAAAACCTATGCTGTTCGCTCAGTAGGTCTGCGGCAGGCATTCAGACAGTCTATAATTCTGATTCTACTAGTACAAATTCATGTTCCATACCATTGGTTCCATGGATAACTTAGTTCAAATCCTGATTTTTTTCTCTCTCATGGTTTTCCTAAGAAGTACTATAGTTATTCCAATGACAACCCAAAGCCCTCCAACCTATTTCAGTCATTTAATATCACTTGAACAAAATACCTGATGCTCAGCTTGAAGGGAAGAGGTTTATTTTGGCTCTTATTTAAGAAATTGCAATCCTTTTGTGGTCAGCAGCATAGTAGAGGGGCAAAACAGAGAAAAACTGTTCATGCCGTGGTACCCAGGAAGCAAAGTGAAAGGAGGAACCAGGAAGAGAAATATGCCCTTCCAGGTCATGCTTCAAATGGCCCACCTCTTCTGAGGCGGGCCACCTCCTAAGAGCACATTCAACCATAATGCACCCACAATCCAATCACCCTTCAAAAGCACCACTTATAAACATCTGAGGCTTTGGGGGTACATAAAATGTAACACACATTTTAACAAATGTTTATGATCAGGCCCGTTCTCCAGATCCTATTAATAGTTCACTACTCCATCTGATCAATTGCTAAGTCTTGCTATTTTCACTCATCAAATATCTTTTTGTTCCCCTAAGCATAATTCATCATCTATAGGGCCCACATTACTTGGGTAGATAAAAACAGAAATAAAATCACAACTATATATATATATATATATCTATATATATCTATAGCTATTATATATATTAAATATAATTATATACATTCATAAGTTAAACTGTGTTAAGATAAAGGTTTGAATTCTAGTTATATATCTTACTGAGCTACACAAAACCAACAGTTACTTAATCTTCTTGAGCTTCAAATGTTACACGGTGGTGAATTTGAGGATTAAATGATGTACAATGTGAACATTGTCTACTATATTGTCTGACATGTAGTACTTAGCAATTATTTCTTTTTTTAAATTAAATATTTTACAGGATGTCACTGCAGAGGTTCTCTTATATCCTGAGTCCTCACTGACCTTGAAGGGCTAAGGCCAAAATATTGGTGGTGTTCCAAATTTTCTGATCAAGGAGATTATGGGGCCACAGAGAAAAGTGACTGATGATGTATAGTGTGCCTAAGGAGAGTCACCTAGAGAGAAAAAATTCTCTCAGGCTTTAACAAAGAGCAAATTGGATAAACAATGGCTGTGACTCATCCAGATGGCTAACACTGACAAAAGATCCACAAGGTGCTGTACATGGTTCTAGGGTAAATCCTGAGGGGATTTGAATGACTTTGTCAGATAGAAAAATTACATTTTGAGTGACATAGGTCTTGCTTTAACTTGGTCTAAACCATCCAGCAGAAAAGTGTAACCACAAGGTATAAAGAGTAAAGCCATATTAATATGCTGAGCTGTACAAGGCTCAAGTCAACAACTTCAAGCAATTGCCAGTTGTGCTGATAACTCACTACTATTATGGACTATTGGACTATATTGGGTTATTCTGCTTAATTCAAGTACCAACAATATTTGAACTGTCAAGTATGAAAAGGTCCATTTAACTACTTCTCCAAATACAGCTTCTGTAATAGCAATGGAATACCCATATCTGACAAAACAAAAAAAGGGGGGATATAAATAAAGGACCATTTGCTGTGAAAAAATATATATACATATATGTGTATATATAAGACAGGATAGATATACAGCTACTTTCTCTTAGTTCAATGAGAAGAAAGGTTTGTACTAATATTGTTTGGACAAGATATCATGTCTGCCTTTTGTCCTCTGAATAGCTACTATGAAGACAATATGCAATGTATTAATTATTGTACTGTCCTACTAACCTGTTGTGAAACTATTTCATTGCTATTTTATCTTTTTTTCTCATTAAAATGAATTTTAAAAATCCAATAAAAATTAAATATTTTAAATTTTTTATTCTTTTGATACAGGACCTCACTACACAGTTCAGACTCATAGTGGTCTTCCTGTTTCAGCCTTCCCAACACTGGGATTATAGGCATGTACCACCATGCTCAGTTTTGGGGCTGGCATGGCATGTAGTACTGGAAATCAAACTTGGGACATTGTGTTTTGCCAGGCAGGTGCTTATGCTGCTGAGCTATTTCCCCAGCCCTATATTTCTTGATTTTTTTTTTTCATTTCTTAGTTCCCATGCTGCAGTAATCTGGGCCCAGTCAAGAGGCAAAGCCACTATAGGCTAAATAAGGCAAGTTAATGTGAAGAATATTAGCTATTACCAAAATAAACTATATAATATAAAGAAGCACTGTAGTACTCTAAGGCTAAAGGATAATATAACAAAGAAAAACTTGGAAAGAGTTTAGTTTAGCCCTTGCTGGAGAAAGTACATTTCAACTGATCATGTAGCGGAGATGTTCACTACTTTGGTCAGGCCCAGCCTGGTCTGATGTTTCAGGACAAGAAATAGGTCAGGGCTGTGGGTAGGGGAACGGGCAGTCAGCTGTTAGCGTCATGCTTGTACAGCGTCTGGCTCCAGCTATGCTTAAATGGTGGTGGGGACCTGAAAAATTGCTGGGCGTGTGAGCTGTCTGGTCAGAGAGAGCTGTGGGAAGATCACAAAGAGGCATGTAAATGCTAGTGTGACAACAGACCCTCAAAGCAGATGTTTCACATACATGGAGCCTGATTTCCATGTCTAGGCCTAGGATGTAGCAAACTATAGAGAGGTTTTGTTCTGGACTGGTGGCTGGGGGCAGACTCCACTAGATGCCTTCTCCTACACTGATGACCTCTGGCCCAAGTAGGAAATTTCTGAAAGTCACGTCCTCCTAGAGTGTCTCATCAGTGCCCTATAATGAAAGGGATTAACACTGCTCACTTGAAAGGAAAAGGTTTATAGGTACAATACTCCCATATTTATTACAGAGCATGTAATGGAGGGTGAATTTAGAGCTGAAAAGCAATAAATTGATAAATGATACCTATGCTCCAAGACCAATTAGCTCTGTCTGATTAAAATGCTATATATGTTTGGTCATATTTTGTCTGAAGAAGTGGCAGTCTTTCTTTATGGGGAGTGGTGTTTCCAACTAATTAACTTCGAAAGTAGGCATTGCTTCAATTTTTAATAGCAGAGTCATTTTGTAATAGCTGTTCAAATCCAAATCTAAGTTCTAGTCATACAATCATATGTTTTTGTTTTTGTTTTTATCAGTACCAGATATTGAACTCAAAACCTCGGCCATGCCAGTCAGGTGCTTATGCCCCTGAGCTGTCTCCCTGGCCCCATACAATCATATGTTTTGTGCTGATTTATTTCAAAGTTGAGGGAACTTGTATGTTGCAAAATTTGACGTTAAGAATATATTTGAACCATCAGATAGTCTTTTGTGGGAATACATTTTAAAATCTTGTTTATTGTTTTTCTTTTTCTCTTTCTTAATCTCCCTCAGATTGCTATTCCATATGACAGATACTCATACTGCTTTTAAGACCTGAAGAGTCCATCTGGTCCCTTTATCTTGACTTGATTCTGCTTTTCTTTTGTTTTTCTGTCTGAATTATGAGCCTTATATACAGGGACACATCTGCTGGTCACTAAAACACTTCAATTCAATTAGTAGAATTTGCTTAGTAGTCTTTATTAAAAAATACAAGAAATGCTGATTGCCCAGTGTTATGGTTTGTGTCTAGGTGTCACCCCCAAAGCCTCATGCAGTCATGGGGTGGCTTCTCCAGTTTGTGATTAATCCAATGCTGGGATTCTAGGTGTGAATGCTACATCCACACTGATATCCTGAATACAATAAAAGGAAGGGAGAGAGGCTTGCTAGCTGTCAGGGCCACTGCTCCTCCATGTGCACTTTGATATTTTCTGCCACCATGAATGGTTGCCTTCTGCTGTGTGCCACTCTGCCTTGGAGTCAGCCAAGTATGGACTGAAACCTCCACTAACTGTGAGGTAAGTAAACGTTTTTTTCTTTAATTTTGGATGCTGGGTATTTTTCCCTACAATGAGAGAAAAGTAACTGAGACACTCAGGAATCTCTAGTGATGGCAGACATCAGTATGTATTTATTCTTTTCTGGAACTGCTTTCCTCTGCCCTTCCCTTCATGGCTCAGAGTCACATCTGGCACAAATCTGGTCCCATCAGCCTGGAAGGTGCAAAGGTCTCTCTCCTGGTTCGCTGCAGAGAAAGCACTAGTTTTCTGTGAGGTGGAAGGATGACTTTTAATCCTGGAGCCAAACTAGGATAATGGTTGTATTTCTGGTAAACTAAGGGACAATTTATATATGTGAAAATGTTTTTTTGTACATTAAATTGTGAGAATGACACTCAGGGGTCCTGCCCAATTATATGGATGCTATCAATAATGACACTGAGTGTTAGGACACTGATGGTAGAGTGGGCAAGGCTCTTTTGGCCAACAAGCTTTTAGAGAATATCCACACTAAATTCCTAGTTTTTATTGCCTAAGAATAGTTCAGTTTCTCTCAGCTTTAGTCCACTTGTTGTAGTGCGTCATCGGTGACATTTTTGTGGCATCCTTGAACAACAGAAGGTAATACAATTTTTGAGCAGCTAGCTTCCAGGTCAACTTTGAAGTTTCATTTTTAGTAAGCCTCCAGGTTAATAAGACAGAGTGAAATATATTGATATTGATTTTAAACAGAACAGAAGAAAATGAAAAGAGCCGTAATTCTACCAATCCAAGAAATATGAGGAGTAAAACTGAGTAGCTAGTTGCAATTGACATTGTTTTCACTCTTTGATGAGATGAAGAGATGTACGGTTATATGAGAATACTCTGTTTTCATGGTATCAAAAGAGTTATCAACTTTTAATCTCCTAAAGAGATTTTATAGTAGAATTTTTACATATGTGCATAATGACTCTATCCCTTGTAAGATACACCTTACTTATCAAGTCACCACCCTGAGCTTAGTGTTTTAACCTCCATAAATATTTGACGTAGGCATATTTATGTTCAATTTCCAAATGGAAAATCTAAATTAAAGTTAGCACTTTGTGCAAGGTGGCATAGCCATAATTGTATCAATAAACAGACCCACAGAAACTGGTCCAAGATTTGAAAGCAGATTTATTTTATGTCAACAGGCATTGATTGGGATTATTCTCAAAATGTCAGTTCCAAAGGCCCAGGGAGGGAGGCTTTTAAGGAGTTGAAAGGGGAAGTACAGAGGCAGAGTGCTTGGCTATCTTTGATTGGTTCTTACAATATGCATCACAGTGCCCAGCAGTTTATAAGAGACAGAAATGACGGGAACTGTAACAGGCACAATTACCTGGGCAACTAAGAAACTGAAGTATTTGGGCTCATCTTCTGCTATATTACGACCAAATCCAGAAATTTAAAAGAAAGTGTACTTATTCCATATTTCTACCTTCAAATAATGATTTTGATTATAAAACAATATGAGCAGAAATAACATGTTAAATTAAATGAGAAGAAATGATCTTTATGTAGGTGATAATTATAAATACTCAAACATAAATAATATGTTGATTTCTTTCTAAGAAAAAATTATTTATGGAATTCTAGTGTTGAATTATTTCTGTAATGTTAAAAGAGCATAAAGTTAAAAATTTGTGTATTTTCCTTCTGTTTATGGTTCTTACCCAACTTAAGACAGAATAAAAGTATAAATTAAATAGTAACAAAATTACAAATTAATAGCATTCATTTAGAAATACTTGATAATATGGTAGATTTTTTTTGGTGGAAATCAAGTTACTATTTACAATGAAAATGTAATATTGACTGAAAAGGCTTATTACCTTTTAGATTCAATTTTAGAATCTTTTAGCTTCAGAATACCCACATATTTGGTAGAGTTCTCTTCTTGGTGTTATTTGGAAGTTTGAGGTTCATTGTATGATGTTATTTTATCCTTCATTTGTCCTAAATACATTATCTTATAAATACTAAATTTTTTATTTTCTTTTATTTTTATGTTTTTGGTTGTTATAAGGTCTCACTACGCAGCTTGGATTCATAGTGATCCTCCTGTTTTCAACCTCACCAGCGCTGGGATTACAGGTGTGCACTAGCATACTCTATCTCGGCCTGCTCAATGTGCCCAGGGGAGGGGCTGGCATGGCATGTGGTGCCAGGGATTGATCCCCAGTCCCTGTGTTTGCCTAAGCAGGCACTTCATCTGCTGAGCTATCTTACTGGCCCTAAAATTTTTATTCTTAAATTATTTTCATAATAACATATGATTATAATTTTAAATTTCAGGCATATTATATGGATAATAATAAAAACATAGCCTTCTGCTATACTTTTACTATTCCTGAGAATCAATCCCAAATCTCTTTCAGATGTATTTCAGCTATTTTTGTCCCAGTGTTTATGTCAGATATTTTAAGTGGCTAACAGAATAGCCATTTTTTTCTCTTTTGAAAATAGATCCAGCTAAAAATCTCCCTTTCTTACCTTCCACTGTGATAGCAACTCAACTCATGTGTCATACCATGTACAAAAACAAACTAAAGATGAGTCAGGAACTACATGAAAAACCCAAGAGTACAAACCTGAAATGCACAGAAATACTATGTTGGGTTAGAAAAATTCACTACATACAACACTTAATGCATAAAATAGACAGTGAATAAACTGAATCTTCAACTGAATTTGACATTTCCTTTTTATAATAAACCTTTAAGAGAATGATAAAACAAGCCACAGAGTTAGAGAAAATGTTTGAAATGACTTTTTTGATAGAGAACTTACCTCTAAAACATAAAAGAACTCTTGAATTGCACTAGTTAAAAAATATGATTTTAGAAAATGGAGAAGTGTTTAGCTGCTTTCCCAAAGAGATGGCACTTGTCAAAAAATTTACATGAAATTGTTCACCTCATTGGGCCTTAAAGAATTTCAAACTCAAGTCATAATAAATGATTAATGTATTAGTATTTGAATCTTTATAATTTGAAGATTGTTATGTCCATTAAAAAGACTAATATCAAAATGATAAATATTGGTAAGAATGAAGTAATTAAATTCTTATAACTTAATGGTACAATCAACACTTTTGAAAATAGTTTGACAATTTATTGAATAGATAAATACATCTGCTACAGGCTTATACCCCCAGATGTGTAACAGCATATATTCGTATAAATACTTGTGCACCAACAGTCACAGGAGCTTGTTTTCAGGAATAGTATAAGAATAATCAAATGATCATTGCACAGGTGAATGGATAAATTGTGGCGTGTGACTGGAAATAAATAGAAAAACAGGAATGAAAAAATAAGTAAAATAAAAAAGGAATAAACAACTTTCTCTTTACCTCATCAGATTCTTCAACAATTACTGTGCACTTTTGGACAATAGATTTGCTTTTATATCTTCTACAATTTTCTATCTTATGCATTATATTATATATCATATACTCAGTTGCTTTCTGTCTTTCTGTGCTCAGTATAGAGTTTAAGAAAATAGTTTTTACTCTTGATCCATTACAATGTTATGTTTTACTACAGCAAACAAACAAACAAACAACTCACATAGATCTATAGTACTGAGAAGAAAGAGATCAAGGCACTAAAGGTTTCCAAGAATTATTTGATAAACTTGCACATGTGATAATGTTAATAAATCCAACTAAGAACGAGGCATCCAATTTACCTTAGTCACAATCTATAAGGTATCATCTAAACTTCATTTAACTCAGTTTTGTCCCAAATTTTCTGATCAAGGAGATTATGGGGCCACAGAGGAATGTGATTGATGTTGTAGTGTGTGCCTAAAGAGAGTCCCATGGAGAGAAAACATTCTCTCAGGCTCTCACCGAGAGCAAATTGGTAAAGCATTCGCCATGACTCATCCACATGGCTGACTCTGACAAAAGATCTACAAAGTGCGGTACAGTGTTTCAGGATAAGTCCTGAGGGGACTTGACTGACCTTGTCAGATACAAAAGTTACATTTCTTGATATATAGGTCTTGCTTTATCTTGGTCTTATCCATCCAGCAGAAAAGTGTAGAAATGAGGTATGAAAAGTGAAACCATGTTAATATGCAGAGCTATGGAAGGCTCAAGTCAACAGATTTGGACACTGCCAGTCCTGTGGATAACCCACTACTGTTGTGGACTACTGGACTATATTGGAATATTTTACTGAATTCATGCACCTACAATATTTGGATGGCAATGGAAAACCCATCTCTGACAAAACTAAACATAAAAAGGAGATATAAATGAAAGACAATTTTGTACCTGTATATACAAAATTGTTAGGATGGATATATAGCTACTTTCTCTTGATTCAATAAGAAGAAAGATTTGTAATGATAGTGTTTGGGCAGGATATCATGTTGGCATCTTTAGCTATGAATGACTACTACAGGGACAACAATATGCAATGTATTAATTGTTGTAACTCTCCTGCCAACCTATTTTGAAGCTGTCTCATTGCAATTTTTTTCTCAATAAAATTAATTTAAAAATAAAATAAACTTATGCTTTTTCTAAATGGACCTGAGATTTGGCTACAAGCTACATTTCCATAACAATAAGTGCTAAAGCTACTCTAAAAAGTACCTGAAGAATTTTCTGAGAATTGACAGGGCCCTGTAATGGCATAATTTTGAGAGAATACTTCAGGAACATTCCTCTGTCTAAGGCTTCCAAAGAACATTTCCATATTTGACTCTTGATGAGCACCCCACCAAAACCCCCAGAATTCCAAATTTACTACAAGTTGATTTCTCTCTCTTTCAAAGTGATGACCTTAAAGTCTGTATTTGAATGCACATGCTCTTAGTGATTGCTAATTTCATTGTTCCTAAAAATTCTGTTTATATATTTTGAAATGAAACCTTTATTAGGAAAAAAACAACAGCCACCAAAATGTTTACTTAAATATCCATGCTAATTAGGTTATGGAGGTGAACTTTAACTTGAGGAGGAAACATTTTCATTTGTTTAATAGATAACCAGAGTGGCATTTCTTGATATTTGGTGTGCTTACCCTGAAAGTCGGCCTGAAGTTATACCCCATGGTGAAGGAAAGATGTATCTAGAAATATCTTTTAGAATATGGGTAAAATATATCAGAATAATAAAGATGTAAAACCTACTGGAGGACAGCATCTGCTGGCTGAGTTCAAATGACACCCCAACTTCTTTTTTTTAATCTTAAAGAGGAAGAATGAAAACAAAAACCAATAACAAAAGCAAAGGCAGAAACAAAGCAACACACAATAATACAAATGGCATTGAATATTAAAACAAGAATAAAAAACTAACAATGGTTATTACATTACATATTACCATCAAATTTGTTGTTCAGATTACCAGATGTAGGTATGCAAGTTTAGTTAAACAATTACAGTGGAGTTTCTAAGTTTCTAGAAACATTTGTCAATTCTTCCTTCCTTTTCTTCCTTCTTTTATTTTTCTTGCATTTCTTAACTTCCTTCCTTCCCCCTTCACCTTTTCTAATCTCTATTTTGTGTTTCTATTAGGTTAGATATTAAGACTTTATTAAACAAAGTGTGAATAAAATGTTCTAATTATTTATTACTACTTAATGAATCAGTACAAAATTCCTGAATGCAATATAATCACTTACATTGTTCTGAATCTGTAATTTGGACTTGGATCAGTGGAGAAGGCTTCTTGCTCCATATGCCAGAGGCGAGAATGCTTACTGTGGCCAGCAGAGTGACTTCCATGAGGCTCACTCACATAGCTAGACAGATGGTGATAGCCTTTGGTTGGGAGTTTTTTTGAGGTTGAGATCTCAATTCCTTTCTTCATTTGTTTGTCCAGGTAGCTTTTTTTTTACTCTTACCAGTGTAGGTGAGTTTCCTGGGAGACAGCCTAAGAGAAAATGTTACATGGAAGTGGTACCCCCTTTTATGACCTAACATTAGAAGACACATGGAATGATTTTCCAGTTTGTTTTGTTAGTTGAAGTACTTACTAAAGCCAAGGTTTAAAAGGAGGAGATGAAAGCTTAGTTTCTTGACGAAGAAATAGGAAAGTTTTGGAAGAGCTTTGGGGACAGGAAATATAGCTCCAGCCACATTTTTCACAAAAGCAGATGCACTTGCTAGCATCAAGGAGCAAGTTAGCAAGGATAGTGTTAGACAAGTGGACAGTCATCCACAACGCTGTGTCCTCCTATCACAGGAGATAAGCAGGGCTCCACGGAATCCTAGCACTGAAGACTATAGAAGAATTATCTGTAAACTGAGCTCTAAAAGATGAGTAAAAGGCAAGGAGAAATTCATATGGGAGAGGTCTCTCTACTAATACTATTCTGGGATTTATAATTCTGCCCACTGCATAAATTCTAATAATGCTTTTGTAGAGTTGCAATTCTTCATGCTGATCTACCTTGGCTGAGCACTGCCCAAGAGTTAGACACTGTGCTACCCACTTTACTTATGTTCTTCACCTGCACAGTATCGGCTGGGAGTGTAACTCATGATGGAGTGCTGCCTAGCATGCTTGAGGTCCAGGGTTCGGTCTCCAGCACTGCAGCTCTAGCCTCCTCCTTCCCCCCCAAAAAAAAGATATAAAAAGAAATGGAGATTTAGATATGGATTAACTTATTCATGATCTAAATTAGAACAATCTGACTTATAAAGTTTTCTACTCCCCTGCATTCTCCCCAATTCAATAAATATATGGGCCTCAGAGGATTTACATTTTAATAAGCACAATTATATCAATCAAAATATGAAATGAGGAGCGAACTTAGTAAGTTCTGGCTCTATGTCAGGCAGTATTCTATGAACTTTAGAAGTATTAACTCATTTAATCTATAAGCTCATAAGTATAACTTAAAAGACATTTTACGAGAGGCACACCTTGACCTTCAAGATGATGAGACAGCAGATCCCGGGGCTGGAGGATAAAGGGGGCGAACGGGGAGGAAGGAGGGCAGTAGAATAGAAGTGCGATCCGGAGATGCTGGACTTCGTGGTGGTGCCTTGAGCTGGTCAGTGTGTAATAATGAACTAATACACCTCAGTGCCCACATGCGACCCTCTCAAGGTTGCAGAAGTTGTTATCCTAATGAACATATTTTCCCCAGGAGTGGAGTTCAGGAGATGAGTGCAGAGGAGGGAGAAGCGTGTGAGAGCTGCCTTCATCTGATCCTGATCTTAGCTGTGATTGATTTCCTTCAAGTCTACTATAATATTCTCATTTAGGAAATATTTGTTATTATTACCTTTAACCCTACTGATCAGGTAGCAAAGGGTTTGAGAATTCTTAAAAAAAATCAACGTGGTTGCCCTTTCCCCTTGTCTATGGTCAGCTACATCATTTATGGGTTGTTAACACCAAATAAAAATATGAGGCCTCTTGTTTAGAATTGGTTAAGATCTTCAAGATGGCACAATGGTGTATAAGCAAATGTGAAGCTCTATGCATAGGTCATACACACATGGAACTCTCTTTATCCCCCTCTTCGAAAAGGTACATATTTCACAGATGCTGCGCTTGGCATGTTAAGTTGTACTTGAAGAAACATCAGGGTTTTGGCCACAGGTGAATTTGGGCTTGGGCAACCACTAATACCCTGTGAAGTTACCTTCCCAGGAAGCACTCCTTGGGATTGCTGGCTGCCATCATGCACGTGGCTTCTATCCAGGGTTTTGATGCCCCATTATTTGGGGAGGTTTACATTTTGAGGAGCCTGATTTAACATATTCCTGTGGCAGGTAAGAATATACCAACCCCTCAAAAAAAAAAAAAAAAACCAAGAGAAATAAACAAATAAATAACAACAACAAAAAAGAATGCACCAAACCCACAAGTAGATGCACATGAAGTGGTGATGGCTTGAAAACCCCCATACCCCTAAAAGCTGCTGATTGTTGAATCCATTTTTGGAGAGGCTGCAGCCAGCTGCTCTTAGTGGTGAGTTACAGTTCTTACTTCTTAATTTTGATGGCTGCTTTCCAGGTAACCTCTGCAGTGATAAAACATTCCTGTAGAGTGCAGACTTAATTTAAAATAAAAATGTACTGGGATTTTTAATCAGATGAGAGAGAGGGAGTGAGGTGAATGGAATATAAAAACCCCATATCGAAAATCTCCTTCTAGGGACACATACTGTGTCCAATTTATTTAAAATAATTACATTCCCAAGTCTTGTTAGCCATTGATTTTGTTTAAGTAAGGCAGAGTATGAAATTACAGAATTACCTAGTGCCTAATTACAGCTCAATGGCCTGAATTGTAGAGCAACCCTAATCACTTAATTGATGTTATTCTTACTTCTTAACTACACTGTATGTTTCTCAAGCACCATGTTTTATAAGAGCTCATTTCCCTTATATAATAAAATGTTAGAGGTGAATTACTTTAGAGGTCATTTTTTGCCATTTTATTCATGGAACAGCTATAAGCTTTTAAACCAATATTTGATAAGTATCAGGTTATTGGGATGAGTGAGCCTGGGTCCTCTCTTCTCAAAGATGCTGGCAATCCAACAAAGTGGATAAAACAAAATTCAGAGCAAACATGTGAAGAGGTTCTGCTTCACTATGAACTCAGTACAACAGGAACATGTAGAGGAGCCTCATAATCTCATTTGAAAAAATATTTTGTTTATTTGCTACAGGGTCTCGCTAGGCAGCTCAGGCTCATAGCGATCCTCTTGTCTCAGCCTCCCCAGCTCTGAGATTACAGGTGCACACCACCACACCTGTTCTTGGTCCTTGACTCAGAGCACCTGGGGGTGGGGCCGGTGTGGCATGTGATGCTGGAGACAGAACAGGGGTCCTTGCGCTTGCGAGGCAGGTGCTTAGACTGTCGAGATATCTCCCCAGCCCCACACATTCTCATTAATTGAGTTTTAATTATTAAGCTCCTGCTATGTGGCTGACAGATCACTAATTATAAAAGATGAATAAGGGAAAAATATATAATACACACATCAAAAGTATATATATCACATACACATATCTCATGCATGTATATATGATGTATACGTCATTTATGCACATATGACATATATCACATATAGGTGTATATGTGATAAGGATAAGATACAAATTTATAATTGCTTTAATTATATAACAATGATATGTATGTAACATAATGCTACATAGTTATAATTATATAACCATATAATATGACAGCAAATAAACAGTCCTCATGCAAATGGGAAGCCTTCATTGAAGACGTGAGAGTTGAACTGCATCTTTAAGCTTAACTAGATTGTTTTTGGGCCAATAGAGGTTAAGTGCCAGGAAAGACAAAGGAGTTAGGTTTTATTTTTATTTTATTTGTCCTATCTCATTCAGAGCAGCTATTTCCCAGTAGTGTTTATGGTGATGGTAGGGACACATGCAGACAGAGTTCTCATGTATAACTGAGTTCTCAGTTATGCATATTTTAGTGGGCTGCAATTTCTTTCTGTGATATTAATTTTTTCTAATACCTCATATTTTCCCCAATTTTTAGAATGTAAAATGACTACATTCCAGCTGCATTTCCTTCTATTTTATGGGAGGTATGCTCATCATTTTAAATTCTTTCTTCTGTGATTAGTGACCCATTTATAGCCAGGCAGTGTCCTTCGGGTTTGCAGGTGAATTGTGCTGAGCAGGGTAGAAGGCAGAACAAGGATGAGATGATTATGGGTGGCGTCTCTGTCCTGGAGTAAATTCTCCCGGAAAAGGCTAACAGATTCAGTGGTCTCTGCCAGAATCCTTCCTGCTGCCAGAAAGACACTAAATGTGTAGCCTCAGTGGCATAGATCAAGTAGATGAACTTCTAGAGAAACAAAAGATTTTACATTTGTAATGTCAGCAAAGGAAAGTAGAAGCTATAAGGTTCCTACTTGTCATTAGTGTCACGTTTCCAGCAGACTTCAGTAATGTGACTAAGTTTATCTCCCAGGGAGAGTCAGAATCTTGGTAGCTATTAGACTTCACAGTTAAATGCTCTGTTCTCTAAGCCATCTGACCTAGCAAGGACGCCTGTAGAATGGGAGCCCTGAGGACCACAGGGATCCATATGCCCATGATAGTAATAGTATATCTGGATCCCCCAAAACAAAAGTCATTTGAAATGTCCCACTTATCCACTATTTTGGAGGTGACTGAGTTGCGAGACACTCAGCTTTTATTCTTTTTTTTTTTTTTTTTGGTGGAACCGGGGATTGAACTCAGGCCCTTGCACTTGCCAGGGAAGCACTTATTCTACTGAGCCATCTCCCTGGCCCTCAGATTTTATTCTACTTAACTTTTTTTTTTCCTCAAGAAAGCACAGGTCCTAGAATGAGTTGATCTGTGTTCAAATCTCAGCTATACCACCACTTAGTGTTCACTTAGGCCAGCTACATATCCTTTGTAGCCTCAGTTTCCAACCTGAAATGGAGCTAACATAAGCATGAAATGCTATGCAGTAATATGTAGAGGTGAGAAAGTGATAAAACATTTCAGTAACTTAACAGTGCTGTACAGTTTTGTTTTTTCCTTTATGTCTCAGTTACTCTTCTCTCCTTGTTAGGACAAAATACCCGACACCCAAAATGAAGGAAGGAAAGGTTATTTAGCTCACAGTTACTGGAGGTTTCAGTCCATACTCAGCTGGCTCCAAGGAAGACTGGCACACGGCAGAAAGCAGCAGTTCATGGTGGTGGAAGGCTCAGCACATTAAAGTACCTGCTTTGGCAGACACAGGGACCAGTGTTGGATTTCTGGCTCCACATGCTGTGCTGGCCCCACCCCTTGGGACACGCTGGGACTGTGATTGAAACTGTGTGGTGGTGCATTCCTGTAATCCCAGCTCTTGGAAGGCTGAAAACAGTAGGATCTCTATGAGTCCAAATTGAGTAGTGAGACCCTGTAGAGCCTGTACTAAATGCAGAAAAATAAAGAAAAGAAAAAAAGAAATGAGTGGTATGAGGAAATTAGATATCATTGCATATCTCTTGTTGAGCAAGTCATTCACTTATTTATTCATCCATTTCTTTGCTCCTTTATTTTATTAGCTGTTTGATAGGATTTACATAGATCACTAGGAGTTTGGAAGCTTCTATTTTCAAGTCTATAAAAGGGCAATGATACTGGTAACCCAGTTATTCCACAAATTTCTTAAGGAATTCCAATCAGAATGGACCAAGATACAAATGATAGTAGCACTAGTTTCAGAAGAAATAAATATGAAGCTGCCAGTGGGATTCCAAGAACAATGAAAAAGTGGAAGACAAAAGAAGGCTTGTATCCAGGAGAGAGCAGAAACCCAGAATGGTCTCTTTTGGGTTGGCTCTAAGTCTGCCTGTGTCAGAGAGGAGACTGTGTTAGCTGACCCTGCCCTACGCATGGCAAGATGCAAGACACATGAGAAGAATAAAAAACGCTCCAGTTAAAAGTCATGCTTGAGTCTCTGGCAAGCATTTCCTGTATCAGGTGAGCAAAAAGGAAGGGAATGTTCTCAAACTGCAGCTTCAAGGACGGGCAGATAGCCTCTCCACTTAGTCTAGCTGCTCAGTGTGAATATTCAGCGAAGCCCCTGCCAAACAGTTTCACTAATAGAGGCTTAGGCAGCTTTAGTTGTCAGAGGGGTAGAGAGTTGGTACTACATAGTAATACATAGTAATATTCCAAGGTACAAATCAAGGGTAGCTAGTGCTGCAACTTCTACTGAAATCTGGATAAGAACCTTATGGGGGATTAAGGTTCCATTATATCCGCTGGGTGAGGGAGGGGTGGTTGACTTTTGGTATCTGTCTGCTTTTGGCTTCCTGGCTTTATCCATTCCAATGTGTTAAAGTGTTTACAAAAAAGAAAACCAAACAATATGACAAAACAAAAACACTTTTCTCAGTTATGGCTCAATTTTGGATAAAAGTTCTCTTAAAAACAGGCTGTTTATGATTTTTCTAGCTCCCTAATCTTTATCTCATTCTCTCTCCCATGATTTCTGTCTCTCTCCTTCTCCTTGCTTTCTCTTCTTCCCCTTCCCTCCAGCCTCTCTCACACACATAGCCTCCACCTTCTTTCCCAGCTCTCACATCCTGCCAAAGTCACTGAGGTGCCCTGCTAAAAATAAGAGTTATCTTTACTCCACCTTGGGTTGGAGCTGCCGTGGGATTGAGACATCAGGTGAGATTGGCCTTGGCTATGAAGGTTGCATCTAGGAGAATTCAATCCAGATGGTGTGAACAATAATGCGATTAATTAGGACTATGTCTTCTTTAATAGCTCTTTTCATGTCCTTTCTTAAAAATCAGATGACTTGGGAATGCCCACTGGTTCTCACTGGTTCCTTTGGCTTTTTGCCTCTTAGAGTGTCTATGGGCACTGTTCCTGCAAGGATGTCACCCTGGCCTGTTCTAATCCAGTGCTCTGTCTCCTTCTGTGCCTGTGTTTTAAGGCTGTGACATCACAATAATTGGGAGCTTTGGGAGGCTGAGTTTTAGAAAAAATGTTCAACATTTTAGTTGCTATCTAAAATTTACTGTGATTTCTAACGTTAGCTGACTCAGAGGAAGCTTAGCTTGTTTCATCACGTGTGCCTTATTATTCCTCCGATGAAGCTGGGGAGGAGATATTTATGTTATATGTATGATTTCAGGCTGTGCAGACCATCACCTGCCCAAAGATAAGATTTTTCTGTTGATCTCTCCCTATTCCAGCACTAAAACATCTTTCTAATTCTTGTACTTAATGCCATTGGTATCTGTGAAGGAACCGACATGCTTGAAAGGAGTCACATTGAACAGAAGTCTTTTATTAGTGCTTCCATATGAGAGTAAAAGAATTAGATTTGCCTGGCAGGTGAAGGTTCTAAGGTAATTCGTGGCCTTTTATGTGTTATGCCTCAATTTTCTTTTGACTGGAAAACTTACTTTACAAATCAAATAAGAATGTATTTGGGGAAATGAACTTTGTATGATTCATTCTTTCTTGTTAATGTGACATACAAGCATAATACTGTGTTGCAGTAATCAGGTCCTTTCTCTTTAATATTTGATTAATCACCCAAGTAAAAAAGGAGATTGCAGTCAACAACAGTGCGCAGAAAACACTGTTAATACACACTGTCAAAGTCCAATGGAAATAGGATTCCAGCACTCAGTATAGACCAGAATTTTTTCAAGGTAAACCACGTATATGATTTATGTTCACTACGTCCCTCATCAAGGAAGTTCGATAGATTTTCATCATGCAAGGAATTTTCTTGTTTTTAATCCTTTGCCTTATTTTAAAATGTAGCACTCTTGATATCATCATGCTTCTAAAGCTGATTGATTTCTCTGAATTGTCAACATGCTGCAACGTCTACTTTGCCCTCTTGTCCTTTTAATGTGGTGGAAAAGCAGCAGATAGCTGTTAGCTACCTCAATGTAATATGTTTCAGATTTCTGAGGCACAATAAGAATAAGGTTCTAGAGGTGAAGAAAGACAAATCTTCCTAGTAGCTCAATTTCTACCTAATATCTATATTTAAAAATATAGCAAAATTCAAATTCATATTTACAGTATTTCATTTCATTTTATTTATAATTGAAACAAGCAACAAGAAAACTAAGCTAGTTCCTTATTTAAGGCAAAGAGCCAGAATCCTTTAGCTTTGCCTTGGTTTTGTTTCTGAAATTTGTGCTTCAAAGAAAAGTTCAAAAAACTAACCCACCTTAAAGTTCATATGAAATTCAGGGAACTCTAAATACCTGTAACAGTCTTCAAAAAGGATAAATTTGGAGATCTCACAAATCTTATTTTGAAATTTACTAAAAACTACTTTATTTACAACAGTTCTTTATTCAGAACTGCCATGAAGAAAGACACACAGATCAATTGGAAAGAAGAGGAAACTCATAAAAAACGCTTACAAACATAGTCAAATGATTTTTGACATGATTTGAAAATGACTAAATAAAGGATAGTTTTCCCAAAAAAGAGTGAAAAAAAATGAACAGCCACATGCACATAATGAAGTTAGACTCTTTTCATCTTACTACATATAAAACTTAATTAAAATTGATTAAAGTAAGTAATATAAGAAATACAATTGCAAAATTTATGAGAAAACTGAGACAAAGTTTCAATATTGGATTTAGCAATGATTATTTTAATTATCAAAGGAGCAAGAAACAAAAGTAAAAATAGATAATTTTATTGTTCCTAAAAGATTTAAAAACTACATATTAAAAGATAAAATCAATACAGTGAAAAGGTGATTTCCGAAATGGAAGAAAATATTTGCAAGGGGCTGGGGAGATGGCTCAATAAAATGAGCGCTTGCCTGGCAAGTGCAAGGGCCTGAGTTCAATCCCTGGTTCTGCCAAAAAAAAAGAAAAAAAGTATTTGCAAATCATGTATCAGAAAAAGTGTCATATATAGAATATGCAAAAAAAAAAAAAAAAAAAAAAAAAACCTCTCATAGAATGCCAAAACAGTAAAACAAATAGTGCTAGCACAAAATGGGAAATACTTAATGGGCATTTCTCCAAAGAGGATTTACAAATGGCCCACCTGCTTATGAAGAATACTCAACACTGTTATTCATTAGAGATATATAAGTTATCAAAATCCAAAACAGATATAACCTCACCCCTTTCAGGCAGCCACTATCACAGTAGAAAAAAAATAACAAAGCCAATCAGTCAGACTCTGACAAGAGCTTGTGTTGGAACCCTTGAGGTGGGAAAGTAAATTATGCGGCCACCATAGAGAACAGCATGATGATGCCCTTTACGAAGGTACAAATAGCTCTGCTTTGTGATTCAGAAATTTCTCTGCTTAGTATGTATCCAAAAGAATCAAATGCAGTCTTAAAGAGTCATGTGCAAATCCATACTCACAGCAGTCACACAAGAGGTGGAAAGAACTCCAGGTGTTTATTCATAATGAGTAGACAAGAAGAATATAGTCAGTGGAATATCATTCAGCCTTAAAAACCAAGGAAATTCTGATCCATGCTTTGACATTGCTAAGCCCTCAGAACACTGTGCTAAATAAAATGACACAGCCACAAAAGGACAGATTCTGTATTATTTCATTGACATGAAGTTCACAGAAACAAAATAGGATGTTAATTTCAAGGGGCTAGACGGAGGGACTCATGGAAATTTGTTGTTTAATGCACAGAGAGTTTTAGTATTGGAAAATTAGCAAGTTCTGGGGAGGGGTTGCACAAAAATGTGGATATATTTAACAACACTGAACTGTACACTTAAAGTTAGATGATAAATTTTGTGTTGTTTGATTAAAAATAGAGGAAAAAAATCACAAAATTACTATATTCTAAGTATCAAGCACAAGTCAAGAGTATTTTTTAAATTTAAGCATCATTTAGTAGTACTTTCCATTGATGTGTTAAGCGAATGTCAATCAATTATTATGTAGTAAATCTGGGGAGTCCCTTGTAGTTTATCTTATTCTCATGACAGTCATGAAGACACAAATAGTAAACACTTGTACTCTGGAAAGACAAAGGGAAGAAGAGAAGGGGGAGGAAGAGAAGGAGGAGTAGAAGGAGGAGGAGGAGGAGCAAGAGGAGGAGGAAAAGGAGAAGAAGAAAAAGGAGGAGGAGAAGGAGGAGGATGAAGAGAAATAGGAAGAAGAGGAGGAGAAGAAGAAGAAGAAGG
>NW_004524596.1:10422478-10432288 GCF_000260255.1 Octodon degus | reverse complement strand
AGAAGAAGAAGAAGAAGAAGAAGAAGAAGAAGAAGAAGAAGAAGAAGAAGAAGAAGAAGAAGAAGAAGAAGAAGAAGAAGAAGAAGAAGAGCAACAGCAGCAGCAGCAACAACAATAAAGGGCAAACTTGTCTGAAGTCACATGTCCTCTGGTAAAGTTTCAGGTCCACCCAGAAGGTCTGTTCTAACATGCCACTCCAGTACAACTGTAGGAGTCTCCTGCAGTGGTACACTGAGCAGGGTTCCAAGCCCACAACTGCAGTGATCTGCCAAAGGAAAGGCAGGAGAGGGACAGTTGTAAGTCTTTTGCCAGGCAATTGTAATTTTTCACTGCTATCCAGATCCAAAAGGTATTTTTTAAAATTTCATTTTGTATCAGCGGAATTTAGACTGTGCAGTGTCAAGAGGTAGTATTAAATCAGAAGAGACAGATTAGTGGGATCATTTTTGTTCAAAAAGTTTTGAAAAGTAAAGTGTGGGAAAAGTGGGTCACATACTTACACTAATAAGTTGAGTAATGATTATATTCTTATTGAAAGGGCAGAGTTTATTCATTTTCCCTGAGTGAAATTAAATCAGGAAAATAAGCATGACTTGCTTCACTTAGTTTTGCATATATAAAAAAGTAGCTATTTAGTTATCTGAGGGCAAATTGAGCATTTATTTCATATTAATAATTAAAAATAGTTGTTGAATAAAGGAGTTCATATATCCATCAAGTAGCCTTTATGATTTTTTTCCCAGCTAACTGCAGTAATTTATGCAGAACTCTAAGCTCGAGGCATTATAGGTTTTATCACCGCTGTGATAAGTCATCTTTGAGTTTAAATTAAATAGTTGTTCAATTAAAAAAAGAAAAGAAAAAGTGCGGCCAGGAAATGCCACAATTGACTGAAAGTGCTGTCTGATAATTTTCTCAGCTTTGGAAAACTTTCTTCTTAAGGAACTGCAGAGTTGCTTGGGACATAAGCATTAATTTTTAATCTCAGACAGATATTAGATGTGGCTAATAATTTGAGTATGCAATTACACATAAAATGATTCACTTTAAAAAGTGATGTTCGCAGGTAAAACTTGTATTGACTTGACCATCAAAACACCACAGATTTGGCAAAATCAGTAAATATGGTATTATTGTTATGGCAATTGAGCACATAAGATTACAAAATAATACTCATATTATGATAACTATATAATTTTAATATTTTCTCACAATGAGTAAAAGAATTAGTGAAGGTAGGAATGAATGAGCAAGATTGGACATTTTATGATGCATTTATTTTTGGTTTTGAAAATATATTTATCAATTGTGCAATTTTTATGTCCAAAACATTTCATTTTGAAAATGCCACCTATATTTTGGCATGGAAAATAAGTACTAACCCTTATTAAGAGCTATAGTGAGACCCTGTGCCAGTACATAAATTTAAAAAAAGAAAGCGAGGCCCTTACCAAATACATAAATAAAAAAAGAGCTATAAAGAAAGATATAATCAAGGCTTTTATAGATAAATGGATGCAACTAGAGACCATACTCATAAGTGTAATAAATCAGATCCACATGAGTAAATATATTGTATCCCTAGTGTAAAAACCTGAAAGAGGATTAGAAGGGGTCAGTGGATACTGGCATGAGGGAAAAGAGAAAAGAAAGAAAGAAGGAAAGAAAAAAAAACCCATATGTATATACTTGGGAAGGCTTGACTAACTGTACTGCTGATTTCTGCTGGTCTGTTGAAAGGAGCAGGCAGGGGGCCGGGAGATGGCTCAGTAGGATAAGTGCTTGCCTGGCAAGCACGAGGGCCTGAGCTCAATCCCCGTTCAGGGAAAAAAAGAAAGGATCAGGCAATGCTTAATCTTTTTCTCTGTACTTTTAAATGTTTTATAATTTTTGACCAGTTTTACATGCTTAGAGCTGGTAATCTGAACACCTAGTTTGAAGACAACAAGGTGCAATATAACAATCATTTTGTATTCCTATCATTTTCTTTAGTTAAATTCTGTACTGATTCTAGTGTTTTTTTTTTAAACCTTTCTTTTTGTACTCTTTTAAAAAAGGGGATCACATTTTTATTGACACTAATTATTCAAAGCAGTATTTTCCCACCTCTGAATCGTGTATTATTGGATTCTCAAGTCAATATATGGTCATTGCTGTTTCCTTCATGTTTTTGAACAATTTCCTATGAAGTTGTTTGCCCTTTTGTTATTTATTTGTGTGAATTGATTCCTTAATAATTAGGTAACTAGCCTTTTGGTAATTTACATTTTCTAAGTTTTCTTTTCCAATTTGAGGCTTGAAGTCTTACTCTTTGTGGAATCTTTTGATGAACACTCTTCTTAGTTTCAAGGTAATGAAATAATTTATTATTGTTACTTTTTAATCCAGCTTAAGCAATCCATCTTTTTGTCACTGCAACTATATACATTTTTAAATGACTTAATGATTTTAAATTTTGCTTAGAGGCTTTAACCTGATTGTAATTTAATAATTTATGATGTGAGGTAAGTTCCCATTTCATTACTTTTATATGTGTAATTGTGCTAATATTTATTACAAATATCATGTTTTTCCATCAGTCTGTAGTGCCAACTCTGTTGTAAATCAGTTGTACTTGAACTTACAGATGTGTAAATATGATCGATGCCCTTTAATTTGCTACGTTGTTTAGTTCATTTTTCCCAAAGCAGTTTGCTGATGGCTTTTCATTATGCTTCATGCTTATAGAGTCGTATCCCCAGCCTGTCAACTTAGCAAAAGTAAAATTCATGTTACATCAATTTTATGGTATTTTCTTTGAATCTATGGATTCATGTGGAAAAAGAAGACAATAATATCTTTATAATATTTAGGATTTCTGTTCAGAAATATGATATAAGTATGTGTTTAAGTTATGTAGACATGCTTTGTATACGAAACTTCCTGTAGAGATTTTCAAATTTCAGGTCCTTCTTGACCCTACAGCCATTGCTTTGGTGATTTCTTTTGCAAAGGTTTCAGTTGGCTTGATACAGCTGCATAAGCACATTGCCTACTCAGTGGCAAGTGGCAGTACACGTGTGCACATTCCCAGAAAGTATGTGCAAAGGAATGCTCTGGGGAATCACCTTGGGCTAATGTACACCAAAGTCTACAGAATAAATGCTTCTTACTTCCATGGATAGTTAGAATGGATAGATTATTCTCAATAGACAGTTTTAAGAGACACTACCAAATAAGGTTGAGAATTCCATGGAAGAGTATGTGGGTAACATACTACTGATTTTTGGATAAAAGAAGTACACTTATAGCATTCTTCTCTGAGACTTCTCTCATTTGTCCCATCTATGTGTTCTGCTTGTCTACACAGTCTTTTCACTATCTTAAGTCAGGTTGGGTATGAAAACAAGAAACTTTGCCGGTCAAGGAAACTGACTTCCTTTCTAGTTGAAGGCAGTGATGCACACTTTGAGCAATGTCAACAAAAGTGGCAAAATCTGTAGCAAACAAATGGGGGAAATTGTGACTGTCCTAGACTTAAATTTCAGCCCTTTGTAATGAGACTAACTCTGGCACATTGTCCAGAAATCTAACCAAGGTGGTCCTGAAAATAAGGTAGACACCATAGAGCTAGACCAGGTTTTCAACAGACCATTTCTGCTTGGATACTGAACACACATGGAGACCTCAAGAAGTCCACGTCCTTCATGCTGGCCTGACTGATTGGAAGTCTGTCTGTATATAAAGGAGAGATCTGAGGAAGGCCATAGGAGGACAGCCTGCATCAAACAAGAAAACTGGCTGAGCTTTGAATCTGCTTCCCTCCGCCACCCAGATTCATAAGTCAAGAAAGAAAGTCTTTATAGATCCAAGTTTTTGAGATCAATAGACAAATTACCAAGTTATCCAGATGCAGGGATGGCAGATGGGAAGCTGATCTAAAATGGTAAAAAATCAAAGCAAAAACAATGAAAACCCTACCAAAAATTGAAATAGATGGTCATTACCTCAGCTTGATAAAATCTATCTATCACAAACCAGCAGCCAATACCATACTAAATGGTCAAAAAGTGAAAGCCTTACCTATAAAATCAAGAATAAGGCAAGGATATTCACTCTTACCACTCCTATTCAATGTAATTCTGGAAGCATTAGCCATACGAATTATAGACAAGACACAAATAAAAGAAATAATGGTTGTAAGGGAAGAATTGAAATTATCATTATTTGCAAATGACATGATACTCTACCTAGAAAACCACAAAAACTCCACTGAAAGATTTCTAGACTTAATTACCAAATTTAGTAACATAGCAGGATACAAAGTCAACACTCAAAAATCAGTAGAGTTTCTGTATACAGAGAGCAAACACACCTAGAGAGAGATTAGGGAAATTACAAGTTTCACAATAACAGCCCCCACCAAAAAGAAAAACACTAGGAATCAATCTAAAACGTGATGCAAGAAATTATAAAGTGAAAATTATAGGACTCTGAAGAAAGAGAACAAACTTATTTGAGAAAGTGGTGGTATTCCATGCTCCTGGATAGAAAGAACCAACACTGTGAAAATGGCCATACTTCCAAAATTGTTATAAAAATTTAATTTCATCCAAACTAAAATACAATTAGCACACCTCACAGATCTAGAGAAAATATACCTAAGGTTCATCTGGAACCAGAAGAGAACTAGAATAGCAAAAAAAATTCTGGGCAACAAAGGTAAAGTAAGAGACATCACAATCCCTGACTTGAAATTATACTGCAAAGTTACTATGATAAAATCGTCGTGGTACTGGAAAAAACACAGACCTGAGAATCAGTGGAACAGATTAGAAGATGCAGACACAACCACAAATGCACTTAGGGAGCTTATCTGTGACAAATGGGCCAAACATGTTCATTGGAGCAAATGTAGACTCTTCAATAAATGGTGCTTGAAAACGAGCTTTCCACATGCTGAAGACTAAAGCCATACCCGTGCCTATCACGATACATCAAACTAAAGTGAAAATGGATCAAGGTTGTAAATATTAACAAAGGGTCTAGCGAGATACCTTAGTGGTCTAAGTGTCTGCCTGGCAAACGCAAAGACCTGGGTTCAATCCTCAGTACTACATGCCATGCCAGCTCCGAAACCCTGGGCACACCATGCCAGCCACTGAAACCAGTGATGGTGGCGCATACCTTAAATCCCAGTGTTGGGAAGCTGAGACAGAAGGATCACTTTAAGTCTGAGCTGTGTAGTGAGACCCTGTACCAAATAAATAAATAAATAAATAAATAAATAAATAAATAAATTCTAAAAACATTAAAAAAGGAACACTGAATCTACTACAAGAGAAAGTACGTAGAAATCTAGAAGCTATAGGGTAGGCAGAGAGTTTATGAACTAGAACCAAGGAAATACTTGAAAGAATTACCAGCTGGAGTGTCATGTTTTAAAAAAGTTTCTGAATGCAAAAAGAAATTACCCACAGAGTAAAAAAAAAGCCCACGAATTGGGAAAAATTTTAGTTGACTGTCCCTGAAACAAAGGACTTCTATCTAGAATGTGTAAAGAATTCTAAAAAGTCAGGTCCCAACTTCAAAGACCCAATCAAAACATGCACATCTGAGATGAATATACACTTCCCAAATGAATAAATGCAAATAACAAATATATAAAAAATGTACAACCTCACTGGTCATTTGAGAAATAGAGATTAAAACAGCAATGAGATTGCCTCTCATTCTGGAAAGAATAACTACCATCGAGAAGTTAGCCAATAACAAATGCTGGAGGGGCTGTGGGGAACAGGAACACTTTTCCACAGTTGTTTGGGAGTGTAGGCTGGTATAAACACGATGGTAATCAGTGAGAAGATTTCCCAAAAACTAGGACTGGAGGTTCAATTGAACCTAGTTATTCTCCTCGTGGGTGTTTTTCTGGAAGAACTGAGAAGATAATACCACAGTGAATATATGTGCACTCATGTTTATAGCAGCCCAATTTATCATAGATAAATCTTGGAAATAATCCAACTATCCATCAACTGAGAAATGGATAAAAAAGACATCATATTTTTATACAATAGAGTATTTCTTTGCTATAAGAAGATAAACTCAAGGCTTTTATTGGTAACTGGATGTAACTAGAGCCATACTCATAGTTGAAATAAATCAGACTCCCATGTGTGCAACCATCATATTATCTCACTTGTGTAAGAACATGAAAGAGTAAGTAAAATCTGAAAGGCACAGCAGGTACTACAAAAGGGAAAGAATCTGTTCAAAGGGAAGGAACAACTTATATAAGGAAAATGATAAAGGATATAGAGAAGGGGCCAGGGAGCTAGCTCATCAGACTAAGCACCTGCTCAAGCACGTGCAGGGACTGGGGTTTGATTCCTGGCACTCTGTGCTGCTCTGGCCCCATCCCTAGGCATGCTGAGCCCATCACCAAGACTGGGTATGGTGGTGCACCCCTGTAATCCCAAAGCTGAGAAGGCTGAAAACAGGAGGATCACTAAGTCTGAGCTGAGTAGTGAGACCCTGTACCAAACACTTTATACATATATAGTATATAGTATAGTATAGTATAGTATAGTATAGTATAGTATAGTATAGTATAGAATTGTATGGAATAGTATAGTATAGTATAGTATAATATAATATATATGGAAATTTCTCTACTATATATGTGGAAATACTATATATGTATATTGTAAAAGACATATTACTAATTATATATTTATGTATATAAATAGGATAGTTCAGATAATTGTGCTGTTGATTTCTGCTGATCTATTAAAAGGAGCAGTTCATGCTTCTTTTATCTTTTTAATTTATTGTATCTTATTTAAAACCATTTTTTTGTGTTTATGCCTGGTCATATAAACAACTAATTATAAGACAACATTATTCAATATAAAAAACATTGTTGAATTCCTATTACTTTGTTTAGTGAAATTCTGTATCATTTCTAATTTTTTTGTTTTGTTTTACTATTTTTTCTCTTTTAAAATGCCAAGGATTTAAAAATATGATCTGAGTCATTAGCAACTACACACCAAGTATTCCCAGGCATATTGTAAAAACAAAATCAACAACAAACATCTTCAGAGGAAAATTAAAAAAACCAGAGTAACCAAAATATATTGTAAAAAATACTCAATTTTAATAAGCAGAGTATAACAAAATTTTAGACATACAAACAGGAATGCATGGCACATATTCCACACAATAGGTTATTGGTAGAAATTGAATTCATTGGGCTAGGATATTTGATTTATCATAAAATTTTCAAGGGGCCGGGGAGATGGTTCAGTGGAATAAGCGCTTCCCTGGCAAGTACAAGGGCCTGAGTTCAATCCCCAGTTCTGCCAAAAAATAAATAAAATAAAATAAAATAAAATTTTCAGGAAGTTCTTATAATTACTTTCCAAATAATTGAAGAAACTTTATTTATAAAATTTGAACAAAACAATAAGAATGATTCAACAAAGAGTAGATTTTAATAGAGCAACAGAAAAAAATAGATTTTCTCAAGTTGTAAAAAAAAAATCAGTACATGGGTTTGGTAACAGGTGTGAAATAATAGAAACATAAATCAGTCAATTTGAAGAATTCTTAAAAGAAATTATACACTGTGAAAAACCCAGAAAATGAGTGAAAAAATACATAATTGGAATCTTAAAGACCGATGGATTGACATAGCTTGAGAGGTGGAAATAGGGAGGAGGGGAAAATTTATCAGAAGAAACATAGGCTAACAAACTATTCAATCTGGTGAAGAAACTTTAAGTTGAAGAAGCTCAGTGAAACCTAAACTCATTTATTGACAAATTTTGGAGTTGTAAAGACAAAGAAAACTCTTGATAGCAAAAATAGAAAAATGAATAGTCGCATTTATAGTAATCATGGCATGGGCAATGGCAGAGTTCAAATTAATACAATAGAATCCAGGAGGGAGTCAAAAGACAGCATGTCAAACATGCTGGAAGGAACGCAAAAACAAAGTCAGGGAATGATTTACATCTATAAAATTCTACTTATAAACTGCAGCTGAAGTAATTACATAATATACACATGAATGCAAGCACGACTGCTGGAATACAAATAGACTTGTGGGTTATACTGAGAACTTCCTGAGGCTTATAATGTAATCTTGTGGTACAAAATATTGTAGCTCCACTTACATGGAATCTTCTGAAAAGATTGTCTTTGCTACTTTCCCATCATTTGGACAAAATAGTCAACATCTGTAAGTTGAAGGAGAAAAGGTTTGTCTTGGTTCAGCTTTCAGTGCATTCAGTCTATGGCTGGCTTACTCCAAGGCAGAACTGATATAGTGGTAGAAAGCTGTTCACTCTGTGGCCACCAGGAAGAGAGAGAGAGAGAGGAGGGAGAAGCTGGGGATAAGAATGCACCCCTTCAGGCCACATCCTCACCTCCAGCCAAGCCCCATCTCCTAAGAGCACACTGAGCTACTGTATGCCTAAATGCATGAATCCAGCTGTGAGTACAGCTATGAGTACCGCTCTCCTCATAATCCAGTCGTGCTCCAGACATGAGACATTCCATGGACATTACAGGTTAAGCCATGAGAAAGACAAATCTACAGATAGGCAAAGCAGGTCGCTGGCTGCCTGGGAGGAGGAGTGTGATAAAGAATTGGCATGACAGCAAGTCATGGGTTTTTAGCTGTGATGAAAAGGTTCTAGAACTAGATTGTCAGCATAGCAATAACTATAATTTATTTTCTAGTGTGCTTCATGGGTGAATATTATGATATATTTATGACACTGGAAGATTTTTTTTACAAAAATGTATAGAGTTAGATTTTTAAGAAATACGATAATAATTCACCTTATAAGTGAGTATTTTTCTGTTTTATTGATTCTACAACTCATACCTTCTCTTTAGGATTTCTGTCCTTGAAGGTCTGGGACATAAGAATTTATCTTAGCCTTTGTTTTGAAAGACAATCTTTGAAAAATTATTTTTATTGAGAAGAACCTTAAATTCAGTAAAATTTGTCCTTTTACATATGGATTTTGATTAGTCATGTAATTTCTGTCTTGCTGAAGAAAAACAGTATTTTAAAAATTCTAGAAAGTGTTCTTATTGTCTTTTGTTGTTAAATCTCTTTCTCTAACATTGTGGAAATCATTAATTTCATTTCCAACCCTTGCACTTTTGAGTTTTTGCAGAATAATGTATCAGTTCTCTCACACAGTAGTAGTCCTTAGGGCCAGTGTAGCACATCAGTTATTTTTATTCCTTTTCATTGCACGGCAGCATTCTATTGTATGGTTGCATCATAAACAGTTTAATTATCAGTGGAAAACTTGGATTGTTTCAGGGTTTTCAAACACAGCTGATATTAACATTTTCTAAGAATTTTCTAACAGACAGTTATACTCTTTGTCTCTGTTGGATAAATACCGGGAAAGGAAATGAGTAGCATATATTTAGGATTGTGTTTATAGCTTTAAGAAAATGTAAAACTGTTTTCTGATTATTTATTTTCATTTTATACTGCTTTGGCAACATATGAAAGCTGGCGTTGCTCTAGGTCCTTTCCCATGCTTGAAATGGTACGTTCAGTCTTTTTAATTCTAGTCACTCTGGAATGTGTATAGCGATATCTCATGGCTTCGGTTAGTGTACCCTTATTGGAGCTCATCATATTAGCTGAAATAAGCCAGACACAGGAAAGACAAACAATACATGTTCTTATCCACTTGTGAAAACAAGTAAGTAAACTTTGTGAAAGAATGAACGTACTACAAAGCTACTAAAAAAAAAAAAAAAAAAAAAAGCTGATTTTTTTCAGAAGCACTTGAT
>NW_004524596.1:10406662-10422332 GCF_000260255.1 Octodon degus | reverse complement strand
AGCTCAGCCCACCAGGGGGCAGGGCTGGCTGGCATGTGGTGCTGGGGGATTGAACCGCGGTCCCTGTGCTTTGCTAAGCTTGTTCTAAGTAGTGCTTTAGACCACTGAGCCATCTCACCAGCCCTTTCTTCTCTTTTTTGAAAGTGAATCTCCCCTTCCTCCAGAAGAGACCTACCTCTTCCTTTTTCACAAACGTTGTAGTGTTGTAGTGTTGTGTTGTTGTAGTGTTCCCCCAAACAGCCCCTGAAAGCCTGCCTTCATAGCCCCAATCACCTCCCACAATGTCATTCAACCTTGCCTTCAACTCTGCCCTGGCCTAAACCTATAAAAGCCCATCTCCTTTTGTCTTGGGTCTGAGGACTTTTTTCTTATTTTTAAACATCCTTATAGTACTGGTGCTACTTCCCACCCCCACAATAAAAGACTCAAGGATTGATTACTAGAACAGTATAGAAGATATAGTAACAATTCCAAGTGGGTTGGGGAGATGGCTCAGTGGATAAGCACTTCTCTGGCAAATGCAAGGGCCTGAGTTCAATCCCTGGTTCCACCAAAAAAAAAAAAAAAAAAGAGCCAATTCCAAGCACACTAAGTCACCTTATCTTTGACAAAGGATCCAAAGACCATCATTACAAGAAAGATAGCATCTTTAATAAATGGTGCCACAAAACTGTCTTTTCACATGCCAAAGATTAAGACTAGATCTATGTCCTTCATCACGCATTAAATTCAAATCAAAATAGATCAAAGACCTGAATATTCAAACAGAAACATTACATCTGCTGGAAGATAGAATAGGCGGAACTCTTGAAGACATTTGTGTAGGCAAAAACTTCATGACCAAAACTTCAATCACACAGAAACTATAACAAAGAATCAACAAATGGGATCTCATGTTATTAAGAAGATAAAAAATGGAAAGAAAGCTTTTGTAAATAATGAAGGGAAGCAGGGTTGAAGGGAGGGGAGAGGAATGAATAACAAAGACCCAAAATAAATCATGTAACCATACAGTTTTCCTAGAATGAGTGTTTTTATATCTAAAATGTACATGTACCCAAGAAGAAAAAGAAATAAAAGAAGATAGAAATAAATTCCATAAAGTGGCACTGGAATAACAAAGTAGAAGAATCAATCCAGATTCTTTTTTTTTTTTTTTTTTTTTTAGCACAGTAGGATGTGAAGAGTCCTGTCTTAAGTTTCTTTTCTTCTTGCTGAGACAAAATACCTGGTGTCCAAATTTAAGGGAAGAAAGGCTTGTTTAGCTCACAGTATGCAAAAGTTTCAGTCCATAATCTGTCAGCTGGCTACAAGGCAGGGTTGTTTTACAGAGGGGCATTCCAGAGGAGAAACACTATGGCAACAGAAGACAGCCAACAAAAGCCAGGTACAGGGTGGGCTGGGGCGTGGGAGGAAAAAAAACCTCTTTCTGTTCCTTGTATTGTATGCAGGCTACTCTCTCAGGGGCTGTAGCACTTACAACCCTTAATCCCAGTCATCACACAGTCTAGATTTAAGTACCTGTAAAGTTCCCTCTTCCTGCATGACTGCATGAGACTTTGGATGGGACATCTAGACACAAGCCATAGCTAATTCTATGACCTAAATGAGTAGAAAATTCCAGACACAGAAAAATCATTAATGGTAGAAGTGGTGGAAATGCATATTATCTTGATTTGTATATACATTGCATACATGTATTGAATTACCATAGTGTATTCCATAGTGTACAAATTAAACAAATATTATAAAACTTAAGAATTAATATTTTCTTAATCACCTTATATGAAAATCTTTCACTGTGTTAATTTTCTATGCATATGTATTCCTAGTGAAATGTCTCGAAATTCTTTAAAAACCTTGACTAAATTTAAGAATTCTTTATGCATAATATAATCTCTTAATATGTTTTCCAACTATATTTTTCCTTGCTTTTATCATCTCATGTTCTAACAGTGCCTTTTGAAGAGTATGAACATTTATAACTTTGATAAAGCAAGTCCTCATTTTATTCTTATAGATTATACCCTTTTTATTTTTAAAAAATCACTCAAGATCACTTTGATTCTTTATTAAATTTTTCTTCTTAGTTGTATAGTTTTATCAATTACATTTAGGACTATAAGTTGTTTAGAATTATTTTTCCAGGCTGTCATCTGCCAAATTTTATTTGGTGGTTCTTTTTATGGCCTTGAATTCTTTCTTCATAAACATGAGCTTATCTGTCGTTAGCAGAAGCCTTGAAGTGAACTCTCTAGAGAGTTCCAGAGCTTCCCAACACAGTCCCCTCCTCCTCTTTCTCCTCTTCCTCCTCCTCCTCCTCCTCTTTCTCCTCTTCCTCCTCCTCCTCCTCCTCCTCCTCCTCCTCCTCCTCTTTCTCTTCCTCCTCTTCCTCCTTCTTCTTGTATTTAAGACAGGGGTTACAGGGTCTCACTGTGTAGATTGGACTCATAGTGATACTCCTGTTTACAGTCTCCCAAATGCTGGGATTACAGGAGCACACAGTCATGCCCAGTCTCAATCACTGTCTCAGTGTGCCCTGGAGGGGGGCCAGCACAGCAGGCCTGGCGATCAAACTCCTGGTCCCTGAGTCTGCCTAAACAGGCAATTTAATCCACTGAGCTATTTGGCCAGCCTTTTACCTTTCTTCTTTTATCCTTTCTCCTTTCCTTGTTTCCTTGCTTCCTAGCTTCCTTCCTTCCTTCCTTCCTTCCTTCCTTCCTTCCTTCCTTCCTTCCTGTCCTTAATTTTTTTCTCTCTTCCCTTTTCCTTCTTTCTTTTACAACATAATGGACATATATTTAATGTAGTACTTCTCATGGGGATATTACGCAATATGAAGTTATTTGTTGTTCTTATTTGCATTCAATTTCTTTTCTATTTTAATGTCATTATAAAAATATTTTCACATATCTTTTCTCTTTTTTAAATAATCAACAATGATTATTAAATAAAATTTAAATATTGTTATCTTCAGATTTGATTGTTTTCTCAGATTTCTAGATATATGCATGCAAAATTGGTAAAAAAAAATTAAGAGGGAGAGAAAAAATTAATTATTTACTCTTCCTTTCAATAGACCATCAGAAACTAGAAGTACAATTATTCTAGCTATCCTACGTACATACACATATATTTCTTTTTCCTTTCTTTCTTTTCTCCTTTCCCTCAACTCAGTTGTTGCTTCCTTTTGAATATTTTTTCCCTTTCATAGTATCTATTGTACCTTTTAGATTTTATTTACTCATTCAGGTTCTTACACCAGGGAGACAGTATTGTGTTTACACATGAAGGTCTGATTTATTTCATTTATGAGTATGGTTTCTAGTTGTATCCATTTACCTATAAAAGCCTTGAGTTTATCTTTCTATAGCTGAGTAGTATTCCATTGTATAAAAATATGACATCATTTTTAACCATTCCTCAGTTGATGAATATTTGAGTTTTTTTTTCAAGATTTAGCTATGACAAATTGTGCTGCTATAAACATGGGTACACATACGTCACGGTGGTTTGAGGTTTTCAGTTCTTCTGGAAAAACACCCAGGAAAGGAATAGCTGGGTTCAATGGGACCTCTAATCCTAGTTTTGTGAGCAATTTCTGCACTGATTTCCACAATGATTGTACCAGTCTACACTCTCACCAACAGTGGAGAAGGGTTTGTTTTCCCCACAGCCTCTCCAGCATTTGTTTGTTATTGGTTGACTTCTTGATGATATCCATATTTTCGGGGGTGAGATGGCATCTCAGTGTTGTTTTAAATTTCATTTCTTGAATGACAAATGGATACATTTAATACTGTTTTTCTAAACATTTTTTCCAAGCTATAAAAATTTCAACTATTTTCCCTGGCAAGCACAAGGACCTGAGTTCAATCCCTGGTTCCACATTAAAAAAAATTCAATTATTGGCATTTGATATTTAAGTGCAATATCAACTTACAAGATAAAATAACATCCTGAAAACATCAAGAAAAACACTCTTCGATATTTTATGAGCATAGTGATTTTACCTGAAGAGAGTGATTTAAATGAAGAATGGTGATTTACTAGATTGTGGGCAAGACCTTCCCTCTTACTATTTCATGTGCTTTAGTGATTCTGAAACTTCGAAATATTTCTCATGCAAACTTAATCCAGCTTCTTTAATTTTCTGTCCAAGTAAGAAATACAAATTATCGCTGAATTTTTAGTGCATTATTTGTAAAAAAATTCATTTAATAAACACTGATTTGTCGTATATTATGGAAACAACTACAAATGCAAAGTTCCCTGTTCCACTATTTGTTGGTAAATTTAGAGACCAAAGCTCAGGTTGAGTCTCAGTGGCACAAAGGTATCAGGTCCAAGTTTGATTCATCAGGCCTGAAAAGTGATGCTCATTCCTCTTTTGTGGGCATCGGTCCATTTCTCCTCGGTATGTACCTCCTCCCCCACCCCAAGGAAAGCACAAGTGCCTATAATGCTGAAGTCACACCTAATAGGACAGCGATTGCATCTCCAGGAGTGTTGAAATTGAGGTCATGATGTTGGGATCTTGAGGGCTGAAAGTTCCCAGTAAATGATAAATATATAAGAAGTTCTATCTGATTTGAAATACTGCATTTCTGCAGCGTCAGATACAGAGGCTAAGAAATTATATGTAACGTTGACTTCCAGAAAATACCATTATAGGAATCTTTCAAGTTCTCACAATAAGGAGACAGTATGATGTTTGCACACAAGGGTACAATTTATTTTAACTAAGAGTATACTCTCTAATTATGCAGTGTCATTCTGTTCAATACCATGTGCTATTGATTGTGATCATCTTGCCTCCAGAACCTCTCTCTTTGGTTCTTTCAACTGAAGTAGACTGCCAGGCAGGCCTTGGCTTCACCTTCCCTATGCTTCAACCTATAAACTTTCTCAGCAGTAAATTGTAGCAATCTTGAAGGAGCATTTAATTTTTTTTCTTCAGTGCACACACTTTACATTCTTTATTTTTTAGCACCTGAGATTTGTTGTTGTTAATATTTTCCCAGTGTTTTTAGCTGTGTAAGTTGGGAGGACAAATCTGACTGCTGGAAGTATAAAGTTTCCAGGTAACATGTTTGTACTTAAAACTCTCAATAATTAGGGTTTGCCAAATATAAATGAGATAATAAATATAAGAAAACATGATGAAAATGACAAAAACCTATTTTTTCTAAATCAAACTGGAGTTCAGAGAAGATAAAGGATGAAAAATGTGTAAATAAGTTTTATAGAGTTTGTGAAACCTTAGAATGTATAACTGGTTTATTCATTTAACATTATAACCTCAAAGGATCTGATAAAATTCAGTAAGTGAAGTAAGTGATGGAACTGCTTTAAAAAGTATGTGTGTGTGTGTGTGTTGTTGTTGTTGTTGTAAATATGTTTGCTTATTTGTAAGTACAGAGTTTATTGTTATTGCCATGTTAACAGTAAACTAGAAAGCAGATAGTCATCTTTTTAGAATACAAATTAGAATTAAAACAAAAAATTACGAATGTTACAAAATTTCACTCGACAAAGTAATATGAATTTCACAGTAATTACTGTAACACATAATGTTGTCTTTGAAACAGTTATTCATATGACCAGATATATGATGTAAAACTGGGAGAAGAAAGAAAGAAAAAAATGAAAGAAATGTATAGGAAATTAAGAGAAAAAAGTATCAACACTTGAAAAAAAGGAAACTAAGCAAATTAAAGCATTAACTGCTTCTTTCCATATATCAGCAGAAATGCACAGTACAGTTGTCCAAACCATCCTGCTTAAATGTATAGATAACTCTTTTTCCTCCTCTCCGTCTCCTGTCCTTCTTCTCAACTCAGTAAGTTTTTACTTTTGAATAAATTCATTCCCTTTTCCCAGTATCTATTGAACCTTTCAGAATCCACTGTTCTCTTTCAGGTTCTCACAGTAAGGAGACAGTATGGTGTTTGCACATGTGGGTATGATTTATTTCAACTAAGAGTATGCTCTCTAATTGCAATCATATACCAACAAAAGACTCCAGTTTGTCCTGCTTTATATCTGAATAATATTCCATTGTGTAAAAATACCACGTCTTGTTTATCCATTCTTCATTTGATGGGCATCTGGTTTGTTTACAGGATCTAGCTATAACAAATTGCACTGCTATAATCATGGGTGCATGTATAGCACTGTGGTATGAGGTTTTCAGTTCTTCTGGAAAAATATCCAGGAAGAGAATAGCTGACTTGAATAAAATCTCCAATCCTAGCTTTTAATGGAGTCTCCACACTGATTTCCATAGTGGTTGTACCAGTCTGCACTCCCACCAACAGTGCACAAGGGTTCCTTTTTCTCCACAGCTTCTTCAGTATTTATTATTTGCTGACTTATTTATATTAGCCATTATTTCTGGGGTGGTGTGGAATGTCGGTGCTGTTTTAATTTGCATTTCTCAAATCACCAATGATGTTGAACATTTTTTTCTTATATTTACTTGCCATTTGTATTTCTTCTCCTGAGAAGAAGTGTATATTCATCACAGATGTCCATTTTTGGATTCGGTTGTATAGTCATCTTTATGCCCGATCTTATCATGAATAGCATATGGAATTCCACTGGAATATTTATTCTTCTTTTCTAAGAATGTATTATTATACATCTCTAATCATTAGGGGCAGAGTTAAATTGGAAATAATAAGTAATTGTATCTTTATCATTTTTCTTAAAAAATCATTTATTTATTTATTTGTTTGAAGGTCTCCCTCTGCAACTCAGACTCATAGTAAACCTCCTGTCTCAGCTTCCTAGCTCTAGGATTACAGATGTGCACCACCATGCCAGGTTTTTGGGGCCAGCTCTGCACCTGTGGCCAGCACGGCATGTGGTACTGTGGATCAAACCCAGGTTGTTGTGCTTGCCAGGCAGGTACTTAGACCACTGAAGTATTTCCCCAGCCCTCCGATCATCGGGTTTTTTTGTGATTTTTTTTTATACAAGTGAGAAAGTTTTGATAACAGAAAATCATAAAATAAGATTGATTCAATCTTCCAAGGAAGAGAAATTATGAGGACATAAACATCCCTAGACTAAAGTGAGAAATTTCCTGAAAAATCTTTGTTGCCCAGAATTGGCACTGACTCACAAGGGCTATTGTCTACTGAAATGGACATTTGACCTCTGTAGGTAACACCATGGGTTTGCATGATGGGGTGAAATCTTTCTCTATGGATACTAAAGTTAATGAAGTTAAGACTCAAATTTGGTTTATATATTACAATCAAGAGAAAAGGCAAAAAGGAAAGAAGTGTGACTCATTAGTTTTAGCAGTTAGGCCTGTTTATGTGTGAAAGACTTCTTTAAGTAGTCAGACTCTTGTCTATGAGTTGAGTTCAAGGCCAAAGCAGACCTCCTGTCTCTTTCTCGTATAATGATATCTCTGTCCATTTTCCTTCTGGATCTGAATTTTTCCTTCAGCATCCTATTTACTTATCCTTTCAGGGAGTACCCAAAGAAGAAAACTCACCCCAATGAAACAATCAAGCCATATCTAATGGACTAAATTTTCCTATGGCTTAATGCTGCAAAGCAAATATTTCAAGATTTTGCCAGTTGGCCGGAATTTTAAAGACATGCTTCCTAGAGCAAAGCAAAACTTTTAATTTCATTTAGTAGTAAATTCATTCATGAGTATTGACATGTGAAATGCTTTCTGTGAAAGAAACAGAAATCAGGATTCAGTTGAATATTAATAAATGCCTTAAGTGGAATAAACTCTCTATTAGCCCATAGACAGACATATTATTAAAAGAGACAAGAGCACATGCAAGTGTTTTGCTATGAAATCTTGAGGAATGACTACCCCTAAATCTCTCATTTGGTATGGGAAGATAATGATACAGTGATTTTCAGTCATTTATTGAAATGTCCATAGTTAATAATAAAAAAGAGCTACTGTGGAGATGAACCAAAACTACGATAAGCCAGTTTGCTTCCAAAATTCACTGTTCTGTTTGATTCCAAGATGTATGATTTTAAATAGGTGTGACAGGTGGAAGTAGAAGGCAGAGACCCTTGTCTGGTCCATACATGAGTTAGTTATCTGTCAATACTAATTGGACCTCAATCCTATTCCTTATTCCTGTTAAATCTCAGGTTCTTGATCTCTTGAGTGAGGAAGCAAATTTTTAGTGTTGGTTGTCTTACAGGGCCTACCGGTAAGAGGTAGTGGACAAGTTTATATCAGTGCACGATAAGTTTTGTCAAGTTTACCACATGTAGGAAAATAAAGAAAAATCATTTTGGGCTTCTATTCAAACAGTATTACTTACATAGTTTTAGAACCAAGTTTATTATTTAATGCTGTAAGTATCCAAGATGAATCTTTGATACTTAAATGTCATATTAACAACAGAGGATGGAGATCAAATCATTCTTTCTTTTGTAATTAGTGTAGCTAGAGAGATACTTTTCTGTTATAGTGAGATTGAAGCTAAATTCCTCAAGCTGGAATAGGAGGTACCACCTTTATAAGAGAGCCATGAAACTTAACATGTCTCTGTCACACTTTCCAGAAGAGGGCGATTCTCTCTCTGACTGCCAAGATTGCTATATAACCAGAATGATTTGAAATTTCACTGAATAGTTAGTCTGTAAGGAAGCAAAGAGAGGATAAAGAGAACACTCTTAAATCCTACTTAGGTCATGGTCACTTCCATGTACCTCTTGCTGTATCTTCAAGGCCATTAATCATGGCTTGAAACCTTCTCCCATCATAGTGTCCTACTTGGATTCTTCTTCCTCCCTCTTCTATTTTTAAAGTACTACAGTTACCATGACCCACTGTAGGAGTCACTTCCAGGTCCTTGTCTCCATCCAAGAAGCCAATATTTATAATCCCAAAGTTATGTTATTGGAATCCCATCAAGTTGATTCCAATCTACCACTTACAACTCAACCCACAGTGAAATAAAGACACTGAGTTACATTTTTAATCACTGGGGAGTGAAGGAGCTCTAAGTTCAGCCACAAAGATGGCTTCCTGGAACCAAGAGCATGACCCAGGGCCTCACACAGTTTTTATTCAGTGGGGAAGTGGCTTGAGGAGGATTGACTGAGAACTGTGGGAAGTAGGTAATCACTGTGAGCTGAGCTAGGTGAGTGACCTACATTTACCTAAGGCCAATTGATAAACAGAAGTCCTAGCCAGTTCTGTACATAAGAAATAGGGTCAGGCTCAGTCAAAATGGAGACAGTTGCTCTTCTTTCAAGGAGAGCTGCTCAGGTGGTCCTCCACAACCCACTCAGATAACTCAGGATTTTGACCCCATTGTAAGTCAACTGATTGGTAGTCTCACCTCTGCTACCTTAATTCCCTTTGCCCTTTGAGGCAACATTTCGCAGGTTCTTGGCCTTAGGCCACAGATTTTTTTTTTTTTTAAGACCATTCTGCCTACCTCACAAACTTGAAGATAAAGCAAAAAAATCACTTTTTATATTAAGGGGGAGGTTGATGAAAGGAAAGCCTGGTACCCTCTGACCTGCTCAGAGATACTTTTTTAGATCTGTCCTACACCTGTCTGAGCAGTAGAAATGAGCATGAGGGAAGTGACACAGATGAATTAGTTTTCCATGTTTTGAGAAGTTTAAAACATCTTTTTTGATATCTTGCTCAAGGCTATTTTCTGTGGGCATAAAGGTGGATGTTCCTCTGAGGTTTATAAATTACTTGCTGTCTTGATTGAGACTGGTATGACCCGGCACAATTGGGAATTAACAATGAGGAAACACCATCCCATATAGCACAGGTGTTTATTTTAGAAATGACCACATTTGCCATCTTTCAAGAAATGCAACTTTTGGGCTGGCCAAAGTGGGGGAAATTATTAAGTGGGGAGAAAGTGGGCCTGTTTTTTGTTTTGCCTATTCTTTTTTCCCTGGAATTGGGTATTGTATCCTCAGTAGAGTTGACTACTACAAGTAACTAACAATGGATCAAAAAATTAGTTTGGATGGATTTTCTGACAGGATCTGAATTTTTTATAAAAGCAAGAAGTAAACACACATTAGTGCATGAAAAGCTGTATCAGATTTAATGTGTAGGAAGATATAAAACACATACCTCAGGGATCTATCTCACTGACATTATTTAGATAGGTTTAAAAAAACGTGTTGATTACTTGGTGTTGTAAATATCCAGGGTAAATCTTTCATATGTAATAGCAACAGAGGATTCAGGATCCTTCTGAGTTGCTCTGCATTTCTGACTGAAGTGGTAACACACTAAGAAAAGGCCAAGCAAAGATCATGACTTTGGAGTAGGCAATGATTCTCAGAACACTGAAAGCACAAACAACAAAAACGAAAATAAATAATTGGACTTCATTAAAACTAAAAAAGTTTTATACTAGGATAATGCCACCAAGGATATGAAAATTATGTGAGTTCATACGTATGCTATTTGTCTTATCTTCCAGTTCTGCATTCAGTGGCATATTGGCAGCTTGGAATTGGCCACGGTAACAAATGCAAATGATTTCTGGAGAACGTTTCTAGAGCTCTTTTAGATTTATATGTATTGATAAATATTTCAGGATGTTCAGGATGTTGTGTGTTCTGAAACCAATCTTCTGACTGAGTGTCCTGATTAGACTGATTTTCTTTCCTGTTCTCTCTTTTTATGCTAATGTTCCTTGTCATTCTATTCTCACTGTTTTAAAAGCCATCTGTCTCCAAAGTGAAAGTACTTATAGCATCCAACATTCAATCTATCTCAATATCTCTACATCATCTTCAAGATAAAAATGAGATTCTCTTAGCTCATACCAGAGCTATTTCAAAGTCTTTATCAGTTAAGGGCTGATGATACAGCTCATCAGACTAAGCACCTGCTTAGACAAGCACAGCGACTGGGGTTCAATACTCGGCATCACATGCTGCAACAGCCCCCACCCCCAGACGCACTGAGACAGCCATGGAGTCCGGGCATGGTGGTGCACACCTGTAATCCCAGTGCTGGGGAGGCTGAAAGCGGAAGGATCACTACAAGTCTGATCTGCATAATGAGACCCTGTACCAAATACATTTAAACAAAAAAGTCAGTTAATTTGAAATTCTACTTGGAGGGCAGCATGCTCTCACTTGAGATGTAAGTGATTCTAATAGTTTGTCTTAAATTTTTCTTTCCTTCATTGTATGATTTAGTTTTATTTGCCCTGAAACTTACTAAACTAGGATATTATTTGAGGACAGTTTTTTCTTCCATTCTTTCCTCTTGGCCTACAACTCTGCCTGAGTCCAAGCTTGTAGGGAAACTGACTTTATTTTCTTTTGTAACATGCCTAGAGCTGATGGTGATTGTATTTTGACTTCTTCATAGTATGATCAGATTCCTGATGGCCAGCTTTAATTCCTTCCTTTGTATACCCCAAAACTAGAACACATCTTGGAGACTGTATTTATTTACAAATGAGTTTAGAATGTGTTGAATTTTGCGATGAACTTGTACTAAAATAAGTTACTGTGTTGCAGAAAGAATATAGACTTTTAAATAGGACTGGAAGGTTTGTCAAGGTTGAATTGTGTATCATTTGGTAGCAGGGGACAGATAGAAAAGGCCAATATGAAAGACTTTGTCAATGGAGAACTGACACAGTAACTATTTCCACACTTTGAGTATTTGTTTTTGTGATGAAATAATAAGGAATAATGAATTCCAGTTAAGGTAACAAATTACTACTGCCATAGCTTGACAAAAAAACTCTCAAAATTTCTCTTTAAATATTAACTTCAAAGAATTTAGTTACAATGTCAAATTTGAACTGCAAATATATATTGATTCAATATGCTTAATTTAATCCAATTTAAGACTTCAAAGATGATAAGTATGATAAATTAATATTCCTCAACAGCTAAAAACTCTTGTAATGGCTTAACATTAAGTAATGTGAGCAAATGTAGACAATTTACTTAAAACTTTGTCAAATGATATATTTTTAAATTTATTTGTTTTTTTTCTGTGTAGAATATTAAATATTATTACACACAATTCTCAGTGCCAGTGAGAGCATAAAAGGCTGGGACATTGCTTGCCCTGGAGTTTTACTTCAGTGAGAAAGAAGAGTTTCTGCCAGGCAGCATGAGCTATATGGGGGCATATTAGGTCAGTGCACTGTGATGGTGGTTGCTGCTGCTGCTGATGACAGGGATGAAGGTGGTGTGACAGCTACAACTACAGTGCTGGCTGTCTTCTTTCAATTCTTCATCCGAGGTGATTTGCCTGTCCCTCTTAATTCTGCAGAGAAATTTTAATCCTCATTTTATAAAAAACTCTGAGTTTTGGAGAGATGGAGATCACTCCTCTTTCAGTCCATAAATAGTGGATGTTGGTTTTGAGCAGTCTGTCGAACTTGAGAAATCAGTTGTTCCCATTAGTCCTAGAATTATGATCAGAAAAATCAGATGCATTTTAAGTTCGTGCTCTACTCCTTAGTTTACAGAACTCAAAGCACTGTTCACTTATTTGAGTTTGAACTTTTTCATCAGTAACATGGGTATGACAATATCCATCATATTTGTGATAGATATATGTATTATGAAGATTAGATGAGCAAGGGATGAAACATCTTTTGTTCATAAGTTGTAGAGTCCTTTTGTGAGTAATTCTTATTCGAGAACCTGATAATCTGAAATGTGTCTATCCTTCCACATACATGAATATTCTCTTCTGGAAATTTCCATGTTGCTTTACATGCTATTTGTGGGTAAGTAATGACTGACAGGAGGTCTGCACAATCACCTCTATGAATGAGTTAGAGGTGGAGCACCAAGATGCATGTGGTACATTCCCCTTCACCAAACGACACCAACCATGGCAGTCAGCTTTCTAGTACTCTGTCAGATACCAGAGGATTCCAACTTACAAGAAGGAATGGCTTTTGGTTGCTGTTCACAGTTTCAGGGATTGTAGCCCATGGTCACTTGGCCCTGTTGCTTTAAGCCTACATTGGGCAGAACATCCTGGTAAGACAACATGGTGGAGACAAAGCAAGAAGATAGGAAAGGGCAGGGGTCCTAATGTCCTGCTGATGGGCATGCCTACAGGGACCTGGTTTCCTCCAAGTAGGACTCACTTGCTGAAGTTCCAACCGCCTCCAAGATTATAGCAGTCCTGTGACTGAGCCTTAAGCAGTTGAGCCTTTGGAACTCACTCCGGATCCAAACTACAGTGTTCAGCACCCAGGTGCAGTGCAGTCTTGGAGGCAGCATACGTGCCCGCCAACAGATGGACGGGTCAGTAAGTGGGTATTTGTACACAATGAGGTACTGCCCTGCCAGGAAGAAGGATAAACTTGAAGCATTTGGGGGTAAAGAATGCGTATGGAGAGTATAATATTAAGTGAAATGAACACGCATACAGTTAATTATGGCATCATTTCTCTTATACAAGAAAACGAAAATGTAAATAAATTAAGCAAACTAAACCACAGAGAACAGCATGTAGGGATGCATACATGTTTTTCAAATGGGAAAGAGATCATAGAGGAAATGGAGGTAAATGGAAGGGAAGGGGATAAAAAAGGAGCCAACGTGTCACATACATGTACCAAATCCCTACTATGAATGTAGAAATTATGCACTGCAGATATGTACCAATAAAAACATGAAAAATATTATTCCCTTTAAAAATACCAGGATTCTTGAATAAATACGTGAGCCTAAGTATAGGGGAGAACTACGACAGATAATAATAAATGTATTTTGTCACATTATGTAACAAGGAAGCTATTAAATGCTACTGGAATCTTGTCAAAGGATTCATAAGTCAAATAAATAGATTCCCATTGAGGAACTACAAGAGAACTTGAGAATCAATTAAAAAAAAAAGAAAACAGGGAGATAGATCTTTTGTAAATGGGAAGATCACAGAGGGATGGGGAGGAAGGCGTGAGGGAAGGGATGAAAGAATTGCAATGTGTTATGTACATATACCAACTCCCCACAATGAATGCTATCATGTACTATAAACATGGATCAATAAAAAGCAAAATTAAAAGCAAAAATACTGAGGGTTAATTGGTTCTTTTAGCAAATATCTTTTTTTTTTTTTTTTTTTTTTTTTTTTTTTTTTTTTTTTTTTTTTTTTTTTTTGGCGGAACCGGGGATTGAACTCAGGCCCTTGCGCTTGCCAGGGAAGCGCTTATTCCACTGAGCCATTTCCCTGGCCCCTAGCAAATATCTTTTTGCAATTATCAAAGGAAAAAACTTTTTACTCCCTCTAAATGAAACTAAAGCAACATCTTGGGAACTCTGAGAAACATGGGAAAATCCACTAACTCTAGGCTTTCTGAAACAAATCTGGAAAGCAAAGAGATTTTCAGCCTGAATTTTATATTTAGCAACAAAATGTTTTCAGGAACAAAGAAAGCAATCCCCCTCCCCCTTTTTGGTTGTTTTTCTTGGTAGCTTAAGAGGTCTTACAAATCATTCAAATCAAAAAGAAGAAAGAAAAAAAATAAGGAAGGAATGTTTTTCACTGATCTATTCTGTCTCCAAATTTATCTCTGTGGAAAAACACCCTGTCTCCTTTTGACATAGGCATTTTTACTCTCCTTGGCAGCTTCCCACAGTTTTGCTTTTATAGATATTTGGACACAGATAAGGCAAAAAAAAACTTCAGCATTCAAAATATTTGGCATTATGTCTGCCACAAGTTATAGGTCGTTTTGCGACTGTTTATGATATATGATAAATGAGTGTTACTTCTTTGTGTTTACCAGGCAATTATGACACTTGGCTTAGAACTGTAGACTCCATATTGTGGACAGTGGTTCTAATGTAAATTTGGCCTTTGGTTGTTAGCTGAGTTTTTCTGGATCAGTTCTTAATGTGAGTAGCTCCACGACCAGTGAGAGCAATGGGTATAGATAACTTGGGAACTCTTTTTCTTTCTTTTGACTTCTCTACTGTTTTCTGGGCCTGTGCTTTCTTTGACAGCAGGTTTTCCATCAGCATGCCTGCCAGCTCACACATTGTACCCACAGCAATTGGCCTTATTTTAAAAGCCAAGAAAATGGGAATTGAGTCCATTTAATGTTTCTTCCTCAAAACAGCACGTTCAGGTTTAAAAATAATAGATCTTCAGAATGACTAGAAGTCCTTTTTCCTAGTTTGAGTAGGGTTCTATAAAACATTTTTCTTTATTAGACAGATATGAAATATACTTACATGGAAGAATCTTTAGGACTGTTCCAATTTTCTGAGGTCTAATAGCATTCCCAATCATTGCCTTGGCATAAATTCACAAATTGAAAGGAATTTTCTAGAAGAAAGGTACTTCCCTGATTTTCCATGATTAGGCAACGTATTTTCTCAAACATATCTTGAGTTTTGCATTTTCATAACATAGATTTTTTGAGGAATCTAGAAAATTGAAAATGATAACATTTGGTCTAGTTTTACATTGTTTTTGGTAAGGGGAGCAACAGGAATAGTAGGGAGATCAAATACACCTCTGTTGCCAAACATAATTATGATTCTTTTTTTTTTTTAATTTGAGAGAGAGAGAGAGAGAGAGAGAGAGAGAGAGAGTGGTGTGTGTGTGTGTGGCCAGCTCAGCCCACCAGGGGGCAGGGCTGGCTGGCATGTGGTGCTGGGGGATTGAACCGCGGTCCCTGATGCTTTGCGA